>NC_053032.1:10828257-11131287 GCF_016746235.2 Drosophila teissieri
TCAAACACCGAACATGTAAAGGTTCTCAGTTCGGGATGAGAAATGTTATTTAATATTATTATAATATTTTTGCTGTGCCTCTGATGTGTTTTGATTACAGCTAGAGTTCTTAACAACGTTTATGTTTATTGATTCATATATAAGTAAGGAAACTTCTCAGTGTAGTGCCACGTCCCTTGGGGAAAGTTTGTCTGTTCGGTGGCGTAAACGCAGCGTGTCGCCGGTCGGACCCGCTAATTGGATAAGAATCAGATGTTGGCACTTCATAAACTGCCACCGCTGGCTCATTAGGGTCGTGGGTCAAGACAGGACCGACAAAGTCAACTTCAAGTTTCAGCTGAGGCCGGCAATGAATTTAGAAGGAAAGTTGCTACACTTTTAAAAGGTCTGCAGGCAGAGAGTAGGTGTATAAACAAATATTATTGTTCGATACTGATATACCACAACGAGTGCAAATAGGAAAATACATTTTACTCGATAATAAAGTTGAGTTCACTTTGTCAGAAACAACTTTTGATTGCGGTACTTGGAAATGCATTCCAATTAACCTATCAAATTTGTTGTATCACTTTCTCTTTTATTTCGTTTTGCATTAAGCAGAATTGAAAAAGAAATCTCCTAAAATAAATTTGAATTTTTAAAAATGCATTTCCATTTAAGTTGCATCTTTGACTCGCCAAGAATCTGACTAATTGCCAAGAAATCTGTGTGCAGCTGCTAACAAATTGTCGATGAATTTGATTTCGACCTCGCCTATTCGGCTCGTCATTTAATATTTTATTAAAGCAACGCCTTCAAAGCTAAGCTTGGGCACAGACAAACACATTTGGGGAAAAAGGTGATGCTAAGACCCTGGGACAGACTAAACGAAATGCTCTTTATAATTAACTTTTGCAACTGGCAAGTGGGGATTTTCACGTGTGTCTGTGCTTTGTGGAGTTGTCACCCAAATGTGGTCACAATGATGGCGGCAAACGAGGACGAGGGAAGGCGGTTTGAGTGCTACCGACTGTGGCCAAAGGCACAGATCATAATTTCAAATATTTTGCAGAGCGCATATATATATAATTTACCAATGGCTGCGACTCCCTTTTCTCGACATTTCCTCCCTTGACTCATCAACTGTTGTATTGTGGGAAATCAAGTTCTCACCTGCATTTGATGCCGCACTTGATTTACTGCTGATTACATTTTATTTGCACCGAATGTCTGTGGAATCGCTTTTTTGGCCAGTACGCAATATGCAGCAGTATGTGCAAATAACTCCCCGTCTGCAGCTTAAGACTTTGCAATTAGTGCGGAGTGCACATTGTGTTCAGGCGGCGTGTGCTTAATATTAATCAGGTGTTTATTTGCCAATTGAATTAGTTTAATTAAACGGAAGGCGGCCACTGGGTGTGTGCGTGCAATTGGAATTTTAATTGCATTATTAATAATACGCCCCTATGGCTAGTGAAAGATTTGGCTCTCGAGCAAACGCATATGTACTTGCATGCTTTTCGAGTGATTACGCATACGCACCGTGGGCGTCAAAGCACTAGTGCAACGGAGGAAAATATGCATGCACAAATTGCATTGCTTGACAACAATTTGGGTCACTTAGCGCTGCAGAATGTAATATGCGTCGGGGTTATAAAATTTCCAGACAAATGTGCGTGCGCCTGGTGCCTGGTGACTCCACAATTGCAAATCACAAGCACTTGACTTCCCAGCTTACACAGTCACGTGCAGCGCCCTGGAAGTTGAGAATGATTACACGGAAATAGATGGCCCGGACCAAAGCCAACAGGGAGTTTTTCATCTTCCCCAGTGGGAGTTGTCACTGCTCACTGAAGGAAATTAAATACAAATGTTCCTGCGACTGTCAGAAGTGAAGCGTTCGTGAAGTAAACAAAATTACAATATCCCTTGAGCTGCAAAATGTTTGCTGATTTGCAATACTGTGAAGGAAAATTTATTGTTACACACCTTACATATGAAACCCATATCTAAAAGTCAAATTTAAGATAAGTTTTAGTTAAGATATGCATGACTTTAATCCGTTTTTCTAGAATATTTTGCTTTCGGTTAAATGTTTTTTCAAGTGAACGAGACGCAGCGTCTGAGTGTTGCATATTTCATTAAAAATATGGCATAACATTCAGGAGTGCAACCCTCGGATCGAGTTTAAGGCCCAGACCGATGTTGAGCTACAAAATGGCGCACACTAATGCACACGCACGCACACACATGCGTAACACTTAAGCGCCTTGCCAACAACAAGTGCGTAAGTGCGTGGGGCTGGGAATTCGGGGGTGGCGTATGGGTGCACTGTGAAAAAAAGCTACAAAGTGGAACTGTCTTTACCAAACTCATTCGCTATTATGTATCCTTTACGAATAAAATAGTTGAATATTTTTGTAATTATATTTATATTTCCTTAAATATATTTTTATGTTTTCAAAATATTATTGTGCATCCTAATAATTGCTTGGGCAACTCTAACTCTAGTTTAAATATATATTTGTATGGATATCAAATCAAAGATCGGTCTTCCCGATTGTTTTCTGTGTACTTGGGGGGGTGGTTTGGGTTTGGGGATGATTTCGCAATGCGTGAGTGGGCAGCCCCCGTTTCGCAGGCAGAAGTCGAGAGGGCGTCGTCATTTGTGCGTGGGCGTTCGAGATGTGTTTCAGCCCCTTCTGCCGCCATTTCCCACCCTTGGCGCCCTGCTTTCTTCAGCCACCTCATCCCTTGTTCATTTGTTTGTTTCTTGGGGGGCAAAAGTGAAACTTTTCCTTTGGGGTCGTGGCTGAAAAACTTGCGGACGACGAGTGTTCCACGCAGCCTAATGCAACTTATTGAATTTTCGAGTGCATGGCTTAGTTGATTTTTTCCATGCATCTTTTAATTAATGCAGGTTGCTGCACTTGAGAAAAAACAGCAGCAATACGCAAGCAGTTATAGTCCGTGCACACAGCAGAAGTGCCTTTTGTTTGGCCATCGCTCAGACTAAGAAAATCTGCTGCCTACTTTTGTGCGGCGTCTCCAGCTAGCCTCAAAGTATGCCCCCTCAGCCAGCCAGCCAGCCAGTCAGCCACGCCCACCGGCGGCCCCAACGCCCAGCTGGCATTGACAACCGAACAGCGGAATGAAGTGAAAAGTATTATGAGCGGAATGAATAGTAAGAATAGCCAGAACGGAGGAAGCGGGCGAAAGGAAGGCTGGCAAAGAACATGTAACAATATTTCTAACGCTGGGGAATTTAATCTAATTAACTTATGACATTTAGCTTGAACTACTGTGCCAGAAAGACAACAAATAAAGATAACGAACAAACACCTGATCAGCTGACGAAGGGGTCGTGAGAAATGGTGGAAAACTTAATTTATTTCTGGCGCTCTCAGCCATTCTTCACTGTACTGAAGAACGCATAACATTGCATCACAGCTCAAAAAATACTATTAATTTTAAATAACTCTATAAAAAGCTTTGGAATATTTTCATATTTTTCCAACATTGTTTCGAATTGAAAACATAGATATGAAAAATTACCGCTTGAGAGAAACAACTTTGAATTGAGCTTTGTAACTAATCTTGAATAATCTTGAAGGCAAGTATGCAATTATAAGGGCAATGCCCTTGTAAGCAGTTTCACATTTGCGAATCACTGAATTGAATTCCCATAAAAACTCTTCTGCCAGCTTTTTGCCGAGGACATTTCACTTCTTCGCATTCTGCGGAGCAGGCACTTAATTCATAACTTTCCAACAGAACTTAAAGTGGGTGTCGTTAAACCCGAGAAGCTTGTAACTGCGAAGTGCTCTTCTAAAAGTTAATTGAATGTATTATGAATATGGCCATACAACACGGGCTTCTAAAAAATAATTATTTTTCAACTGTCTCTTTGCTGATGAGCCAATTAGAATAGATATACCGCATGATAAGATCGTAGTAGTACTTTAGTACTTTAACAACTTTGGCTTTTTAGTTAAGCTTACTCCAAGCTAAGAACTATCTATGTATTTGGAATTCAGAAATTTCCTCCCACAGTGCGTGCCACAAATTGGCGACTCACGAACGCATCGCCAACGTGCCACAAAAACCAAATGCGAAGCTGCAACAAATATGCCTGCATTCTCCATAAGCGGCTTTAGTAATTTTGAACATTTCGCGCCCCGCTTGGGGGCACTTCTTTGGCAGTTTGTGTGGCGTGGCCAAAAGGGGCCAAAGAAAATGTAACCTTCAGCCGGCTGCTGGCGCTTTTTCCGCTTTTCTGGTGCTTTTTTCTGCTGCTGTCACAGTTACCTGGTCGCCCACATTTCCCTTTGGCGCCATGTGTGCGGCCCATAAATTCCGCTCAGGCGCCCAGTGCATTTTTTACTATTTTTTACTATGCACCAGCTTTTTGCACTGCACTTATTGTCACATGCAGTCGATTCGAAATTTGCGGATGGACTGCCAATGCGAACGGTTAGTAAATGTCGAATCGTCGCGGCCATAAAATCGCTCGGGTTTAGTTTCCCACAAATGCAGGGGAAAACGGGGAAGAAAGAAAAACTCAGTTCCAAAGTGAGTTAGTGCACAAATTACACAGTTTTATTGTAACCAAAAGACACAAAATCAAATAAAACTGAATAATTTAAATCAATGAGCAGTTGATAACATTAATCGATACAAATTACATTTATTCCGCTTCCTACCACCAGCAAGTCTTCTGAGAACCAATTACCCATTCATACGTGAGTAGGACTGGACATATTTCGATTTTTCTACAAGGGATATAAATTCCCATGCCCTGGCTGACAATTAATTGTTTAGTTGCTAACTTAATTGATAAATTGATGGACATTTAAATGCTCGGGCCAGGAGCCATTAGGGAGTCGCATCAGCAGCATAATAATGTCAGGCCATGCCAACGACCATTTTTGGCCAAGTTTAGGCCAAAGCCACCGACCAGAGACAATGCAAATTTCAGACCAGATTCCATTCCATGACACGGCCCGGCCACTGTGCCTCTGCCTCTGCCTGTTTCTGTTTCTGTTTCGGTTTTGGGCTGGGGTTTCAGTGCTCAGTTCTCAGTTCTCAGTTTTCAGGTTTCCCATTTTGGCCACTGGCATTGAAATTGGCCAACTGCCTGCTCCCTGCTGCCGGGCTGACCAATGAAGCTATTATTTGTGGGCCCATAGAACACAATTGCCGTCCCAGCTCCGCTTGACTTCCTGCAGGCGGCCTCCTCGTAGGTGTCACTTACATAAATGGCAATCGGCACACTGCGAAAAATACACGAAAACTTATAGTTTATTTGCGTATTTATTTAGTCCTGCCCTAATGCTACTTCATTGCCTGAGGCTAAGAAACTAATTTGGTAGTAAGCCGAATTCGAGGGCTTCATACAATTATGTTCAATTGAGTTTCTAATTAATAATCTTAAAATACATAAAATATATTGATACATAAAAGATATTGATGTAAGAACGTAAACTATATAATCCAATTACTGATGATTCATTCTTTTAAAATTTACATTTTATTTCAATTATCTCAATAACTCGTTTCTTACAATATTAACTGCATGTATATAGATTTATTCAGCTATTTTAAAAGAGACACAAATATTTTATTTTTTTGTACTAGAATCCGTTAAGCAAGTTTTACATGACAACAGCCATAGATGAATAACTTCTTGAAACACTTCTTAGGTACAATATCTCCATCCAATATAATGTATCTTAAAGAAGTTGAAGAGGACTAGTATTGATTATCTGTTGGATTCGCCAGAAAAGACTTGAATGCATTTTTCTCAAAGTGCTTGACTTTTCATGGCTTCGAGGGAGGATTGACTAATCGCGCAGAGGGGCGGGGACGGGGCGGGGCGGGGGGGTGGTGCTTGTGGCGGGACTCCTTCTGATCCCCCGCCGCACGTGCGCCGCTGTCTTTCACTTGTCCTGCTGCTTTTCCCTCCGCCACGGGAGCACTTTTCGCAATTAGCCCGACGAAATTATCCGACTATCTGCTGCTATCGTGTAGCTGTATCTGCAGTTTGTATCTGTATCTGTACCTGTATCTGTATCTGTATCTGCAAACGCGGCGAGTGGGCTTCTGCTGCGATTGTTGCATGCAACAATTTAACTAGATTAGACCCCATCGTCGCGTCGATTGTTCTGCAGTTGCAACTTCTGCTGGCTACCGCTGTTGTTCCATAAAAATGGCATTCCTGACGGAAGAATCGTCTCTGGTCTAATCTAAATGTTTAGTCCGGACATTTGATGGCCAACATGCGCCGTCTGCAGCTGAGTGGCAGTTTCAGCTCCAACTCCAACTCCAGCTTTAGCTCCTGCTGTCAATCCGGCCGTCGACTCTTTGGCCGCCGGCTGAAAACGGTGGCACTTACAGTTGCACTTGCGGATTGCCGGCAGTGGCAATTATTGGAATACACTCGGGTCCGGGCGTCGAAAGTGTGGAGCAATGCACTGGAGTGCAAAGGCTTGGCGTGGAGGGGAGTGGACCTCCGAATCACCGACTGATGCCGCATTAACCCATTGACCTTGATGCCGGGTGGGGGCGGTTGAGAGGGCGTGGCACCAAGGCAGCCAAATCTCTGCGGCACGTTTTTGCGCCACTTTTCGGACGCTGAACGCATTACACTGCCACAGGAATGTTGGTTTTCCTATTTTAAGAAAAATAGTTTTCACACCATGAAGTACTTAATATTTGATCGACCTATATTGAAACTTTTTAATATGTGCTTATAAATATAGGTGCTTATAAGTATTTGAGATTATTAAGACCCGAGGGACTTTAGTCCAAAACACTTTTGGCTGAGTGTAACGGGCGAGCTTAACAGCAGATTCGACACCCAGGAAAAATCAATCGCGCAAATCTTATCATTAAAACATCAAAAGCTGCCAGCTGGCCGGCATGTAAATGCAGCAGGCAGCAACTTAATTTGCAGCAGACGATGACGATACAGGCGACACAGCTGCAAGACATCAGCGGCAATCAACGGCAGACAATCAAATGGAGAGGCAGCAGTGGCAGAAGCTGCAGCCCCCAAATGGCCGAAACGGCCAGGATAAAATCAGCAGGTGCCCCCCTCCCCCTCCCCCAATAGCAACAACAAAAACCAACAACAGCAACAGAGCAAAACAACAACCACATCAGAGACTTTTCCATCAAATAGTGACAACCGGTTTCTTTTTGCGATTTTTCAAAATCGCATTCGTGCCGGCAACTGTAGATGTAGATGATGAGCAGGATTAGCCGCAACATTGACAGTGCCTCCTGCCTGGCTTGCCCCACCTGCCCCACCTGTATCACCTGTATCACCCGCCCCACTGGCCCCGCCTTTCCAATCCGCTCCATTCGGAGCCCCTGGATGCACTGCCTCCTTGCCATTTCACCGACTGAGTGACTGACGTGCAGAAATTATGTTTTGCCACATGGCAAACTCATTAGATGCCTTCGGCTACTTAACGCCCCGCCGCATTGGCGTGCAAATGCAAATCAGTGTCAATTGCAATTAAATATATGTGAGGCACACTGGTCACAGGATTACCGAAACAAAAGTATTCATCTGAAGCAGATATACTTTATTTACTGAAATATATTATTATGCTACCCTATGATGCGTACATGTTCGTGATGTATATATAAATTTGGAAATATAAAATATACATTCTCTCAAAATATTATGGGAAGTACGATTTTTCGTGGCGGATAGCAGATGTAATTCTAATAGATTGCGAAATAAACATGTGTCAAATTGTTAAAGAATCAGATGAACAAATCTAAAAACTAACAAATATATTGATGTTCCCTGTGTTTATACACAATGAAATGAGCAACGCAAGGTTTTAATTTATGCAGTTTGAAAGTGTCAACAAAATTGCAATTTCTTGGCTCTTGTAAAATACTTTGAAAATGCGAAAACTCTGAAGTCGCTTTAAATTTATGTTTCCAAATTGTATTCCGTTTGATGCAGAGCGATGTGGCCTGCACACAGCTGAGACCAATTTCCTGCCATCAAGCAAATTGAATTAAAATTCTTGTTAAGCTTTGTCGTTACTCTAAATCTTGCCACGGATTTGAGCAGCGGGAGGTGAGCGGAGCATACTTATAAGAAAGAAAATGCTGGCAACACGCTGGCGAGATAAGTCGCCTAATAACTTCATCTTCATTGCTCAGCGATTTGTTGACTGTTATATTTTAGTGAGGACAAAAGCCGAGCGTGGCCAGCGATTTTACAGTTTTGTCTTTGCTGCCGTTGCAAGTTGCTGTGGCAAGCTGATGGTGCACCTGCAGCCAAAGTGGCCGGCAATAAATCTCAATTTAAATGGCGCCCCAGCATGCGTGGCCAAAACGCTGGCCGCCGCTTCTTGGCCTTCCACATCCACACCATCTACTGGTTTTCCTTCAGCTTTCTGTCTTCTGCTTTCTGCTTGCTGCCTGCTGCTTTCTTTTGCCCCCTTTCTTTGAGTCCGCTCATTTGTAGCAGCGCGCGTCAAATTTGTTGCCGAACCAGTTCAGTGCTGGTGTGGAAAATATAGGATCGGAAAATCGAGAGATAGGTTGCACATTCGAACTGTACCTCCGGTGTCCGTTGCATTTCGAAATGCGATTTACTGTGCCAAAGCGCGATCATTATCCTAACGCAATTTATGCGCCCCAGCCGCGCCCCACGCCCATCCTCTAATTGCAGCCAGTTTGCTGATGTTGATGCGGCTGATGCTGCTGCTGCTGCTGCTGCTGATGTCGAGGCCGCAGTTGCAGTTGCAGTTGCATTGTTAGCTACCTTTTGTGTGGTAGTTGCTCGGCTAACTGCCATCAGCTGCTAACCGCAATCACAACGACGCAGCAGCAGTTCCTGTAATGGCGCTAATCATTACGAAAATCGAAGGCTGCTCGATGAGCGCAGCAACAAGAGCAGCAGCAACACCCGGGGAAAATAAATGATTAAATTATAAGGGACTGCACCCATACGATCTTAAGTGTAATCGAAAGCATGTTCTATATTTCCATTAAAAGATGCTAAATCGATCGAACGTAATTCCTGGAAAATGGCGGTATAAGCCATATGATAATTTGATTTTTAAATACATTTATTTCTAAGGAGAAATGCCACATTCCTTACATTAAAGTTCAAACAAAAAATGGTTCTTAATGGAGTATTTATCCTCATCAATATGTTTTGGGAAATACTTTTCGCCCAGTGCATGCAACTAAGTACAACTGGTTCTGCACGCGTCGCTAAATCGGTCCTGAAGCTGGAATTAGCAGGCAATCTTTGGTCTTTGTCTTCCTGCCATCAATAAGATCGTTTTGAAGCGACATTGATCCGCCTCCTCCCGCTCCCAGATCACCACCCCCTTCCCAATCCCGATCCGATCCCAAAGATCGGTCATTCTCCTATGTATTAACATGGCCATCAACGGATTTGTCGGTCTTTATCAATTACGCTTGGTCTGTTCTGAGTTCTGCATTCTCTACTTGCAATATTTTCCAAGAGCAAGTGCCATCGACAGCGACATTGACTTCGACATCTCTTCGATTTCGATTTTCCCGCACAAAAAGAAAAATCCCCATCTCGATGAGGAGGATGCCTTCCCAGATAGGATTTCTAATCTTGTATGCAACAAGTTGACAGGTTTCGCTGATGTGTGACTAAGATTTATTTGGGAAGTGTGTGGGCCGATTCCACTCTAGATGGTAGTTATAAGATAAGCCCATAGAAGGATGATATATACATATGTATGTTCTTTCAGTTCTTCCAAGTTCATGCAGCTGTTGAGGATTGTCCTTATACAAACGATGGCGAAAACAATAAATAAGCTAGTAGTAACCAAGCTTGTGGCGCTTTCTATACTTAATCCAAGTCCCATTTAGACCTTAACGGAATATCCCACCATAAAAAATCGAAGTGACGACTATTTTCACAAGCGTCACAGCTTCGAACTCCTTTCACACAAATCAAATTTTATTTCGCTTACCGTGAATCCAGTTTGGCACTTGAGTGTGACACCTGCATAGCTGCAATCCCTCGCAGATTTGTTTATCCGCCCCCAATCCAATCAGAGCTCACACAAAGCCACTTCGGAGCTGTCTGGATGGGAGCAATATAAATGTAACATCCGCAAATCTCTGTTACATGACACTCTCCCGGGTCACGTCACCAAAGAGGGATGATGGATGATGGATGACGGGATCCTGAACTCTTGCCACTCGAGCCCATATCTTCCATTGTTCTGATTTCGGCGGCGAAAAGAAGCTGTAAGGCAGCGCAGTTCACCTGAGTGGATTATAATTTCCGCAATGGCCAATGACCAATGGTCGTTAGGGGCTAGTAGGCAGGTGGAGGCTGAAACAGTTAGCCAGTTAGATTTCTTTCAAGGACACATAACGGCCGGCCAGTCGAGTGACAGCTGCGATAGCGGTAAACGTCACACACAGATACTCAGATGCTTAGATGCCCAGATGTTCGGATGTGCAGATGCACACTCGCAGATACACTCGCCGACTGAACGAGAACAACAAGTGCAGCTGAGTCTGGCATTTGCCAATGGAAGTGCACTCGAAGCATGCACCAAAGTTACAGTCCTTTCAACACTATATCTACCAAGTATTGAAAAAAAACCTTATATTAATTGTCAAATTTAAGTAGCTTCTAGATCAAAGACTTCACAGAAATATTCAATGGATATTTATTTCACAAGTTCTTTAGGTGGTATCCAATACTTAAAGAATTTGATATAAGCAAGGCATGCATTACCTACTTTAAGAAGCTCAATACTATAGTATATATTATTTCAAAGCTTTAATCGGATCTGAAGAATATATACTGAACGGTTTACTTCAAATTAGTTTATATTGATGATGAAAGGAATACCCATTAACAAAAAAGAATAATTACACAATTTAAGTGCATTTTTCCACGTGTGGGGGATGTCCTCTTCATTGCGACGGACGGACAGCGGACAAGACAGCCCAGGAGATAACTCACTCTATAAAAATTCGAACAGCCAGCGATCCGAAGAAAGCCAAAAGCGAACAAGCCAACATAACAGGGAACAATAACGAGAACAAGCAGCAGCCTTGATAGTCAGGCGATAACAGGCACACAAAAAAAATGGAAAATGGGAAATCTATATGTGCGGCTGGAAAGGAAGCGAAAATCGAGGAATTTTCAAGTGGATTACCCAGTTTTTGTTCGCTGTTCGCTGCTGCTGTTGCTGTCGCCTTTGTTGTTGCTGCTTTTTACCCCAAAGCCCGGCAGTTGCAACGTGAAAATAAATAAACTTGTGGCATGATTGGCTCTGCATGATTAGTCACATGCAGAGGAGCGGAGAATCGGCGGTGTGGCGGAGAACTAGTGCCAGGCTTAATAGAATTGATACGAGTGGTAGCAAGGCCGGTCATAAGATGTGCGAGAGATAGCCGACATCAACTTGCAGCAGCAACTTGCAGCATGCAGCATGCAGCAGGCAGCAGCAATGCCATTTATGCCAGCAGCAGCAGCAACAACAGTTATTGTAACAATAAAATTAGCTAACGATATAAAGGCAAGGCAAGGCTAAACAAGCAACAATAACGGGAGAAAGAAGCCAACACGGCGGCAGAGAAATACAAAAAAACAAAAAATAGAAATAAGCAGTGACTGCAACAGGAACAACAACAGAACAGGTGGCAAACGTGGCACGACCAAAGGAACCAAACCAACAAGCGGCAATGCTCAAGCTGATTCTGCCACACATTGAAAAATAGCACTCATCAATTCAATTAGTTTGGGATCTAAAAAATTTACTAAACGGGCCACCAGAAAATTACGCCTACTTTGCTTTATTTATGTTTTCAAATTTGTATACACTTTTCTTGGGGCTAAAACTATGGTGACCCACAATCATACAGATCATTTTTACATTTTAAATAGTTGCAAACAACTGTTGAATTACTTTATAATTACTTCAACATTTTTTAAGTATCACATATAAAAAGAAATACTCAAAGCTTATTCGCAATTGTAATTCCGTAAATATGGCTAGTTTTCCTCAGTGATTCGAAGTCTGCCTCCGTCGAATGCACTTGGCTCCCAAGTTAGTCCAGCATGTAAATCATATTCTAGCCCGGCTAGGTTACTGTTTTGGCTTTTCCTGGCTGACTTCTCTTACTGTGCTTTACGGCTCTTTATTTGGTGTTCAATTTTCAGGAGAAATCTTTTAAATTGAACCCAGCTCAGGCGGCGGCAGTCTAGGGCAATCCGACAATTGGAAATCGCTTTTACCTGTACCTGTACCTGTTGCCACTGATGCCTGGCGCTTTTAGCCAGAAATTTATTGATTGTCTGCTTCACGCTTTCCTTGTTTCGCCTTGTTCCCCTGCTTGCCATCTCCTCGTCGTCGTGTTGGCCTTGTTCTCGTTACTGCCAACTCACATTTATGTCGGAATAAGCTTGTTATTGTCATGTACTTCAATTATTTTATTAACCTATTCCCAGGCAGGCGAGGATGAACACATTCCACAGACTTTGACTCTGGCTCTGACACACAGAGCGTATGCGTTATTTGTGAAGAATTTGGTTACTATACTCTGCGTAATTCTCTTAATACCAGTTGCAACTTTGATATTATGTACTTAATGCAGTTATGAGTATCACATCCCAAGCGATTCAAGACAGCAAGCCAAAGCTGATTTTCATTAACTTATTTTCTTGTTTATGTCGTGTCCGCTGGTATTAATTGAATATATTTAAATAATTTCAAACATCATCCGTCATAACTAATGACGGGCAGCGAAGAACATCAATTTACATAAAAAATGCAAACTCCGTGGCGCCCAGCTAAAAATATTCGGGCCTGAGAAAAACAGGATGAGAAAATCGAGGAAAATCCGCGGTGTTGGTCCATTCGCTGGTCACTCAGTTGGCCATTGAAGCGGCAAATGCGATGCAGATGCACATGGAGTTGCGTGCACCATTAGAAAGATCCCGAGTGGCAAATGGAAGTGGATGCTACATGGTGGAAAATATACTGATAGCTTATTGGTGATAGCTCAACTTTTCAATTTAGTTTAAAATCCCATTTTTTAATTGAAGTATTAAACATTCACACCGTGAATCATACATATTTCCAATTACAGTTTGAATATAAATGAGTTGGAGGATAGATTGAACTTAGAGTGGAAGCCCAAGGTTTTTTTCTCCATGCAGCAGGTCGATCCCGTTAGCAAAGCGGCGTGAAGCATCTGCGGCAGCGGCGGGCCGCATCCGCCAGGTTTCATTGATGCTCGGGCCCAGTCCCAGTCCCAATCCCAATCCCAACCCCAGTATCAGACCCAGTCCCAGTCCCAGTCCCAGTCCCAGTACCAGTCTTGGCTGCAGTCCCCCATTCCCCGGCCAAGTCAATCAGCCAGCCAGTCAGTCATTCAGTCAGTCAGACATGCGCAGGGAATGGCTGAACGGCGGCTTTGGCCAACTGGAAACCGGCAACTGGCAACTGGCAACTAGCAACTGGCAATTGGCAACTGCAACTGCATCCGCTCACTCAATGGCCCAATGGGACGCCCCAAGGATCAATGGCAGGTTTGTGCCGTTATTGGCCATTGCCGTTGTGTAATGCATGCTAATTTCATTTGCCCAACCAAATTATGGCTTTTATTAGTCAGTCCATCCAAGCGATTCTGGCTAATCTTTAGCGCTTCGAGTTATTGAATTGAAATGACCGGTGAAGTGGAAAAAAGTTGCTATAAAAGTAGTAGTATAAAGAACCCTAAATAACCGTAGAAAATGGCACTTTGCACTTGTGCCCCAAATACAACAAAAGATACAACATTATGTTCTTCATATTATTTAATGGTTCTTTCTATTAGCATTATGACAATACGTACTATTATTTACCAGGCTTATTTATACGAGTTTTAAGTAGTTCTAGAACATGCTTAAAACCAAATAATAGATGTTTTAAATTTATGAAAAAATTGTCATAGCTTTTAGCAGCTTGTATACGACTTTTCCTTGTTTAGTAACATCTTCTCGCATATCTGCCTCGCAATTACTAAACTGATTTATTCGGCCCACTAATTGAAGTTCCCGCTGCGTCGATTTTTTGGCCAAGACACCTGCAACCCATAAGCTGATAGATACTTTCAATTGAAATGGCTAACGAAAGCCGCAGCCGCTGCAGCTTTGCCTCTGCCGATTAGTGCGCAACAAATTGCTCAGATTTATTACGCGCGGCTGCGCAGAAGCAACAACAGCAGCAGCAGCAACAACAACAAACACAAACACAACAGCAGCTGCAACAACACCAGCAACAAGCGTCGGCTTATCAAGCGTCTTGCCAATTTTGGCAACGGCGACGGCTGCGTTATGAATTATTGGACACTATTGAGTGCCGCCGTGCGCCGTGCTACCAAATTTGTGTGCCACGCTGCCTCGAGGACTCGCCGGCATATCGGATGCTGCCGCCTGCCTGCTGCCTCTGCCTTCCGCCTGCTGCCTCCTGCTGCTGCAAGTTGCATGTTGCATGTTGCTGGCGACACCAGGCAACGGCAACAACCACAGCAATTTGTCAGCGCAGTCGCAGCGTGTCTGAGAGGCACAGAGTTTGGGCAAAGCCAATGCCAAATATGGCCGGGCCACAGCGAGTACTGCGAGTTGTTGGCTGAAAGCGCTGCCAATTTGGCCATTTTTTAGTAAAGTCTTCTAACTCACTCACAAGCAAATGAAACCGGTGATTAAAATAGAAATGGTTTGTTTTAGAGTTGCAATTAGAAATGGTCAGAATATAGGAAGCTTGAAATATTTATTATTATATTTATTATAATATATTTATTTATAAAATATTATTTCTTTTTGGCATATGACATTGCTTGCTGAGCCTAGTTCCAACCCCATGGTTGTCTTTTTTCACAAACTTTTGGTAGAGTCCCTCTTGTGTCTAGGCTTATATTCCCACTTAAGGGTTGACTCAGCTCCTTTTTCTGGCGGCCAATGAGGGCATCTCCGTTGACCAGCTGGCTGGCTGCCTTTTCATCTCCTGGCCTGGCCAACCCGCCTCCGCCCGCCATGCCCCTCGTGTGCCGCGTATTCCTCGAGGTTGTGGGGCTGCACTTGCCTATGCGCGTTCATCGTTTACGTTATTTCTCGGCCGCTAGTTTTCCAGTTAGCCGCAGTTAGCTGTGCTGTGCTGTGCTGCATTTGGCTCAAAGTGAAAGATTTACGCGGCCTCTTACGCTGCCCCTGCCACACGGCCTCGAAGTCGCTGTTTCTGTTTCTTTTGCTCCCTTGCAGCGGCGCATGCGTGCCGTTATGGTTTATTTAATGCGTTTTGAAAGTGCATTTTCATGTTCGATGAGATTGATGAGAAAATTTGATTTATTTTTTTCCCTGCCTGCACATTGTATACTTAGTCTCGTTGGCTAGATGTGCTGGATCTGCTGGATCTGCTGTATCTACTGCCACCATCCGCCGATCCCCATCCTCCAGTATTTTCATTTAATTTCATCTTATTTTACTTCTCTTGCCCTGACCAACTGTCCGTGTGTCAGTTACACTTGCAGGTTGCGGCATTTTGTCAGAGGGACAGTTAGAACTGAAGGCAGGTCCGAGCCAACTTGGCCTGCCCGTTAAATTGTTCATCGATCTTGGTCGGATCTTCGGGCTTGGAGCTTGCAGCTTACAGCTTGCATCTTACAGCTTGCATCTTACAGCTTGCGACTTGGATCTTGGCAATCGACAATTGGCAATCCATATGCCATAAATGGCCGCGCATGAGAAATGTGCTGTGGCATCTGCTCAATGCAATGGGAAATGTATCGGTTTGCAATCTTGGGCAGCCGATTGCATAACTTTTTCCTTATAGAATGGGCCTCACATTTGACATCGCCGGCGATAGTTCAACAGTCTGTCAGCAATTTACTGAACATCTTTTTTTATTTTAAAGTTCCAAACTCTTTAAAGACATATTTGACTTCCTGGTTAGCTCACTAAATATGCTCTTCAAAAGGTGGCTATTTCCACACATTGTTGCTGGTAAAGGTTTCCCTGGTCAGCTAATTACATGCTCGTAAAATAGATTTCCGAGTGCGTTATCAACGCACAGATAAAGGGGCATTAAAAGGCCCGCACCTCCAAACTGCCGATCACGATCTCCCTTGGGGCACTTGGGGCACTTGTGGCATTAATAAACGCATCGTCAAAGCAGCAGGAACAGTTAAGTGGCCGGGCTGAATCTCGTTACAACTGGGATCCCTCCACTAACCACCTATTGCAAAAACTCACACGCCGCAGGGGGGTCAAGTTGCGCTCACAGAATCGGCTGGACGGGCTACTTTGTCACTGGAAAGCAATAAGGACATCGTTTCCGTACAAACTAAATCTGCACTGGAAGATTAAGTTAAAGTACACATACCAGATCAGTTGTTAAGTAAATCCGTAGGAGGTTTTCTTAGAGTATTAGGAGACAAGAATTTGCGAAACATATGGTAAATAAATAATTATATTTAGGATTTTAAGTGATAAAGAAAGCAATCGAATTCTTTGCAGTGTACGAATCAAAGTGTTGCTGGTCGTCTCATCATTTTTCTGTCGCATGTTGCATAATGTTTATTAATGCACAAATTTTTACGACGCCATGTGAAACCTTTTAACGATGCCTCTTAACGATTACGCCCCGTTTCTGCCGGGCGATGGCTTCTCAATGCTTCCAGGTCAATATGAGATGATATGATGCAGTTGCTCCAGCATATGAGCGGTGGATGCTCGGTGTTTTCTTTTACGACTTGCGACCAGTTGGAACACTACCAGCCACTGGTAACAACTTAAACTGCAACAATTTACAATTAGCCACGTTTGTGCTCCATTTCGCTGTCGCTGATTATTGCAAAATGAGACAGCGATCCCAATCCCATACACACTCGGCCATCTCGCATCTAACGGTCGAAAAATGGGAAAAAATAGTGCAGAAGGAAAATGCACAAATGCTATGCTCTCTTTTTGTCCCCCAGATGGCGCAGCACTAAGCAATTAAAATTGCAGTCTCCAGTGGCTTTGCCTGCTAATTGCGACCGGCATCGAACTGCATCTATGTAGCATCTGCCACGCCCCTTTCCACCATTCATCCCCAGAAACTTCGCGGAAAACGGAGGAGTTTGGAGCCGCCTTTGTCTGGTAACTTGTGCCGACTGGGTTCGAGCTGAATTCAATTGTTCGCCGTTACTAAAATCTCAATCGATTATCACTGCACTGGAAGATAATTAGTTCACTTTCGATAAACTAGCAGAAATCTTAAAAGTAGGTTCTTAATTTGAATATTGCAGTCGCTTTTCCCGAACCCGGAAAAGTGCTTTTCGAGCACTTTGTAATTTAAACAACCTTTTAATATTCACACTTTCTATGCATGATATATACCCTTTTCTCAATACTTTCTGTGATTTCCTTTAGCTCTCTCCGATTTCTTTCAGTGATGCACCCCTCTAATCACTCCACCCCCCTTCGAGATCCTCTTTAGCCATTACTTCGCATTCGAAAAGCGTTTTCCAACATGGCTGGCCGCCCACTTGGGCGTCTCGTTTGGCTCGTGTTTGCGATTTTAGTTGTTGGGCTTTCCCAGCTCTTCCTCATCGCTGATTCCGCCATGACCTTGACCAAGAAAGTGCACGCGTCGCTCTTTCCGTGCATGTAGTGGTGGGCTTGGGTGGGCGTGGCAGTTGCGTGAAGCGGCAACTTTTCATTACATAATGCAACGGGACCTTCAAATTTCAGCAGGATGCTGTGGCAACTTTAGTTGGGAAACTGCGGGTGCATTTTCCATTTTCCATTTTCCATTGCCATTTGCCATTTTTCATATTTCCAGCCGAGTGTCAATAATTTGACGAGTACGTGGTTGGCTGTCATTTGACGTCCTCACGGTTTCGCCTGTCGACCGACCGGCTATAATTCAGTTTTTAGTCACTGAGCGACTTCAGATACTCCGCACCGCTGTAAGCTGCAATTTGATAAACGTGCCGACATTAATGCCGCCTGACATGAAAAGCCAGCCGCCGACTTGCTCAAGTTGGCGGAGAAATTGCTGCTCAAGCCGCCAAAGGAGGGAAATAAGGACACCATACAACAATGGGGCACAGGGCACAAAGGAGAAAAAGGAGAGTAGGTGCAGTCAAAGGCGTGAACAGGAGCGCCATTGTAAGACAAGAAGTACAACATCAAGGACACACCATGGACTTGGCATTATTGCATTTGCAGGGGAGCCATTAATGTGGGTTGGGTTTCAAAGTCTTTGATTGGGTTGCAAAATTCCTTTGCTAAACTCCTTAAGCTTAATCCAAATCATAACAAAACGTTGAACCATTACTTTGAGTATTGTTAACAGATTCGCGAAAATACAGATTACTTTGTTGCCAGCAGTTGATTACAATATAAATCAGAAATCCTTACTGCGACCTCAGATGTTATCTCTTTGCAATTATCTTTCAGTTTGATCATATTAGCAGCTATAAAGAAAAGTTGTAATTTCCTCTACACTTCATGTTTTACATTAAATCTAATCACCGGACATGTTATCCTGAAGCCCACTCTCATAAGTAGCGGCAGCTGGGAAATTTCTCTTACGACTTTAAATTCAGCCCATTAGATACCATAAAAAGAAATCAATTTCGATAAAATATCCTGGCTCAAAAGTGTTCGTAATTTGAAAGAAACTGATGCTTGCTGTGAGCCGAAAAAAGTTGCAATCTCGTGACAAGTCGAAACTATGTTTTCCTTTTGGAGTCGCGGGGATACAACAATGTATATTACAAGCAATTAGAGCATTCAGTTTTATGTAGCCATCATTTGGCACGGTGCATTTCGGCCACTTGCCTGTAATTTGGGGCTCTCGCATAGTTTACCGCTGATGACCCTAATTAAAAGCACAACCCGCACACAGAACCCAAGCGAAGCCTGCCGTCGCCTCCTGAGAACCGAGGCCTTTATGATCGGCGGCACAGACCGCAACTTTGGCATCAGCATATGGGGCTTGGTCGTTGCAAGTGGCGGCTTTTACGACTGCTATCGCCAGTTACAGTTAACATTATTAGGTCCCGAGCCCCACCAACAGCAGTGCACTGGGAGAAACAAATGATTACTATAGATTGACTCAACAAGGAAATATTAGTACTCCCATTATAAAAAGGCATGTAATTCTTGTTCAGCAATCTCTTTCTATACACAGAAACCTTGAAAATAAATAAATTTATAATGTATCCCTGAAGATTCTCACAGAAATATTCATATTTTCTTTCTGTGCTTCTTTGGCGGCTTAATGACTTTAATAATCCTGTCACCGATCATTAAAAAATCTACACGAACACACAAAAGAAATTCCATGGCAGCTTCAATCAAAATAAAGTACACGCTCTTCCTGCTCTGCCACTTGCAACGTGGCCCCTGGTTTTGACCAGGCCAAAAGCGAGGCGCAGATGCAAAAGCAGAAGACTTGCAGATCGGGACTCCGTTTGTTCTCACGTGGTATTCAAATTCTAACAACATTTTAATGATAACCTCGGCGGACATTAAAACTCATTCAGCCGTAATAAACATTAATAACACTTTAATCCGTTGCACGGCAAGCGATGTGCTGTTTTCCTCACTTTTTCGGCGTGGAGATGGCGACTTTCCTGCAGCTGTGCGCCTCGTGCTATCAAAATAATCAGCGCGGAAAGAGATGGCGAGAGAGGTGGCAAATAGAAAGGGAGGAGCTGAAGACAGGGACGGACATCGAAATGCCTTCCAGCCAGTGCACACACTGGGAAAAAGGGATGTTTTCCGAAGTTTACTAGTCGGAGGGAGGGAGACGGGACTAACAAAAATCGTACTTTTTGCTTGACTTATCATTAAATGTTGCTTAACAATATAGATACTCGATGCATGTGCCAAAAATCCCTATTGGCAGCCCCTCTTCCTAATTATTTCAAGAGTATTATTGGCAGTGTGCTGGGGCCGTCAGCTTGGAATAAATAATAGAGAAACTTGTTGCCGTTGTTACTGTTGTTGTTAGCTGGGCGCGTTGTAAGGCTATAAAAATGCATGTTTGCTAAATCAATGCAACAACTCGGGGGCATGGCAGCAGCAGCCGATGCAGCCGAAGCCCAAGTCCACTCGAAGTCGAAGCCGCAGCATGAAGGCATCCCACATGGACCAACCTTCCAACCTACCTGGCAACCGACCAACCGACCAACCAACCTGCCCGCCTTTCGCCTGGCATCCTTTGAAGCTGCAACTGCAACTGCAACGCTGGTGCGGCTGTGTGCGATCTTGCCACTTACGTAGGCCGCGTGTGGCAGGTTGCCGTTGTATTTGCAGTGGATACGCCCTACACTGGATTCAGATGCCTGTGGCTTACCAAACTTATTTATCATTTATTTAATATTTTATAAGCATTTAAAGCATATTTTTTGATTGAGAAATACAGACATTGTTTTCATTATAGAAAAATCTATTAGTTTTGTCTAATATATGTATATATACAAATATATATACACAATTCAGAATATAGACCAGATCATTACAGTGTAATAACACTGCATTTCAGTAGAGCTGCTTGAGGCGGGAAGCCACGCTACTGAGGCCCCACTGTACTGGCCCCATACCAAGGTCTCTGAGCGGTTCTTGTTGCTGGTTTGTGGCCGATAGTTGCTGGCGTTGCTTTTGTTGGTGCTGGCAGGCCAGATCATTTTGCTTCCTAGTTGCATGTGGCCCATGTAATTGTGTGCCCATATGTTGGTGCACGCTGTACACGTGTGTGTGTGTGTGTTGGTGTGTGATAAGTGAGGGGGAGATCTGGATGGGTTGGTGGCAGGGTGGTGTTGAGCCACTCGGCCACTCGCTGTGAGTTGGCCTAGCTGTTGGTGGTTGCTGTTTGCTGGTTGCTCGTTCCTGCCTGGTGGTTGGTCGTCGGTGGATCGCGGATTGGGGATGGGGATTGGGGATCGGGGATTGGGGCCCGCCGATTCAGAATGTCGCTGTCCCTTGACTTCGGATGGTATGCCAGGCTAATCGAATTTCCGAGGATGCATTCACTTTGTCATGACAGTTGGACAGGCAGGTTGAGGTCGAAGTGGTGGGATCCCACAAGAGCCAATCCCACTGCATGGAGCGCAGGGCTGCGATCGCCGCAACCTGATGCTGCGAGTGCCAACCTCATATGGCGAGGAAAGATATGGGGAATACTGCGACAGAGTTGAAAATTCAGGAACATTTTCTACAAAAATTAGTTAAATTGAATGTATGATATATGCATACAAATAAAGCATAAAGAGCTTTGAATATTGTTTAAAAATAAATAGAATTTTTCATTCAATTAATGAAAATATTATTATATTACACTGTTAATATTATATTAAAATATTATAAAACATTGTCACCACCAATTAACAAACCAGATTCGAACCTCGCATTAAACCTCTTAGGTTTTATGTGCCTAGTGCATTACCAGATCGCGGTTTACGCTTTGGGCCCCTTAGATTCCATTAGTATTATTACATTTATCAGCCGAGCATGTTGCCGTTGTTGCGAGTCCTCTTTGCTCCCTCTATCTGTCTTCCCCACCAGCGCCCCTCTCTCCGCCGAGAGATGTTGGCCAAATCGAGACCTAGGGTCCCAATTCTGGTTTCTGGCCAGATTCGGGCCGATGGACTTCAGCGTGGGGATCGCACTCAAAAGGTTAGGTGCAGGGCCGGGCTCTCAGCTAAAGTGTTTGCACTGCGTAATAAACATTGAATTCAATTTTCATTAAGATGTTGCCTGATCCCTTGCCGTTTACCGTTAGCTGGCCTTCCAGCCCCAGCCGATTTCTTTTTTCTAGGGCCTTTTCCTGGGACGAAAACAGGGGGACGAGTATTTCAATAATGAATTCGAGATAAGCGCATTGGCTTCACTTGCCCCAGGTAGCCGCCGCATGCCGCGACACTCGGGGAAACTTCTTAAAAGAGGTCTTGAAGACGAAGAGGTCTTGAAGCAAAGTGCACAACATGGTCAACGATTTATGATGTATACTCGGCGTATACTTCATATGGTTAAATGATCGTTTGGATTAGGTGATTTTTTGAACCATTATTATTCTCATTAATGTTATTAGTACTTAAAATATATATAAATATTTAATTATAGTTAAGAATTAAATATATATTTTTAAATTATATTCATTTGAAGTATGCATGCTGATTTTGCAGTGCAGGGACTAGGATGTGGCTGTGCCTTTGCCTTTGCCCGTGGATGGACAAACATTTGTTGTTAGAGGAATTTTCATTTTATATAAGAGGCAATCGCAGTGAACCGGACCAGCCCCGAAGGTTTTCGCATCCAGCTGGGGAAAAGCTCAGGCTGAGCTGCTCAAGTGCGCAATTTTCTCACATGGCAGTCGCTGCTGTTGTTGTAGTCCCATTCCCATTCCCCTTTCCACTCCCCTTCCCATTCCCAATCTCATTCCTATTCCCATTTCCAGTCGCAGTCAAGTTGTCCCTCCAAAAGTTGTAGATTTAAATGAACATGGCGCTGGCCAGCAGAGTGGACAGCCAGACACACATAGGCTAATGCCCAGGCCCATGCGTGTTGATCTTCCGCTTCTTCGCAGGTCTCGGGGGTCCAGATTCTGCTGTCCCTGATTCTGCAGATGAAAAAAAAATGGGAACTGGACACTTAAGCCCTATCCGTAATTAAAAGGCAGAGAGTGATCCCAACTCACAGAGGCAACTCTATGCAGTGCAGTTGGTTCTGGGTAGATAGCATCTTAGTTCTTCTTAAACAGTATGGAAATATCGTACATATTAAAAATGCTTTTCTTATATATCTACTTGAAAGCTTCTACATCTAAGCTTCTGTACTACAAACTTCTTTCTGTGTACTTGTACCTTTTCCAAACTCCTCAGCTCGATCCCGATTGCATTTTGGTTGCCTATAGCTGACACAGTTGACGAACGCGATGATCACGAGGCGAATGGGATGATGAAGATCAGCGTCGGCTGGCCGTTTCAGATTGCGGATGCATTCGCGGACTTATCTGCACAGAAAGTAATTTTGCTATTATCTATTAACGATAGATTGAGCTATTAAGAATTTTATGTAATTAATAAATTACTTATTATTCGAAAGAGATACTGGAGGCATCTTAGTAACTACATATACATGTACCACAAATAAATGTAGGTTTTCTTTAAATTTAAATTGTTTTCATGAAATTGTGTGTAGAAAGATTTATATATTCTTTATTTAAGAGAAGTGCACCAATTTTTTGCTGGGTGTAGAACAAGTTCCCCGCTTTACTGCGTTGTTGTTGCAAGTGCAGCGGCAATATTTAAATTGTTTTATACATCGTTGTGCTGTTAGATGGATTCAGCCCCCACCGCACGCCCCTCACTGACTGGGCCATTGGATGTCCTAATGCGTAGAAATGCAGGAGAATCGAGGGGATTGCGAGTCATAAGGATGGTGGCCCATTCGCTTCCTAGTTGGGCCGCAATTTGATTTTCTTCGGCCGTATACCGTATGCCGTATACCTGCTTTAAATTTCCGTTTATGCCTTCTGAAGGCTTGTAAAATGTTAAATGAAATTAAAATTTATTGCCTGGCCAGCCGTCGATTGACGTTTGCACATGGCGCACAGCCAGTTGGCTTTTAGACGGCCGGTCGAAAAGCACTTGGCCAAGGAACTTGGAACTTCTGTGCTTGGCGATTATGAATCTTGCCTCCTCGCCTCCTAACTGTTAACCAAATAAATGCTTTATTGGGCAATGATGGCGAAGGCTTTTGAAAATTGTTTATTTAAAAGTTTAAGCGTTTAGTTATTTATTGCCATTGAAAAGTTATTGAGCAAATTAAGGTTGAGTCCAACCTTGAGCTATAAAGCAGAGGCTGATTTCTAAGAATGTGAAATCCTAATCGAGCTGGTTTAATTAGGCAATTCCGTGGATAGTTATTTTGCTGTGAATGTACTCTGGTGTAGAGCCAGTAGAGCCATAACTGACGAATAACTATTGAAACCCAATTAATTGACTACATTGGTAAGTACAGCTTACGGTGTAAATATAAAGATATATAGCCATTTCAAATTGATTTAAATCCCACAATGAAATGAAGAACCCATTTCAGTCAGCCGTTCGTAAAAAAGTCCTGCTAGTAAAAGAGTCCTGCCATCTTCTCGTGGTAACTTGCAGCGCTCTACAAACCAATACCAATCTCGGCCCACGATAAGCTATATTTGCTATAGCCATTGTTTCCAGATTGATCTGGCGGTTCATTCATTCGCCGGCTTGATTCCCGCAGCTAAATATGGACATTAAACGCGAACAAAATGGGAGCAACCGCAAATGCCTGCAATTTTCCACTTGACTTGAGCGTTTCTGAACGCTCCACTCCGCTCCACTCCGCTCCGCTCAGCTCCCAGTGGCGAGTGGCGAGTGGGCAGATGAGGCCGCCAAGGCATTTAGCCATGGTAACCATGGTCCTCCGACCATCCCCCCTCCCAGAAGAGCCTGCTCCTGCTGATGATGCTGCCCACATTTGCCTAAAAGGGGCCCAAACCTGTTGCCTACTGAAATGTAAATCTTGATGGTAATTTTAATAGAAAAAACCGAGGCAAACCGTTGCTTAGCCCAGGCCAAGCGCTGGGCGTCCGAATAGTTGGCTAACTAAGCCTCGGCACGGGATAACACTCCAGAACAGGAACAAAAACTGCAGGGAACTAGAGGCACTGGAAATAAATACTTGTAGCTTGTAACTTTGCCTAAGTAACCTGCTTCACTGCTACTCCTCGCAACATTTGAAATTGAAAGAAGACTTTTAAAGTTTCAAAAGTAAATATATAAAAAGAGGTTTACACTTTGAGTTGTTAAGCTTCGAACACACATACTTATTGTCAAAGGAGCAACCATGAAGTGCCATTTTTAATGCACTTCAACTTTCTCCCCATAAAACACTAGCATTTGATGAAACATCCCGCAATCTGTATATTTTATTCGCCGATTTTCGCCGAGTGCACTTATGCGAGCGCGGGCAACGCCAAATGTTTATTGTGCTATATAAATGGCCACATTTGCAGTTACCCTAGGACCGCTTCTTGCCCCATGTTGCTGCTGAACGCATTCCTCCGCCTGAAAGTGGCTGCCACTCAGGTACATTGGCCCAATCTGCCGCCCTGCTTTTCCCCCACCCCCTCTTGCCGATTTCCCGCTCAACATATACATATACACATATAAATGCACATATATACATATGGCTATATGTGCGAGTGGCTGATGCTGGGCTGCATCTGCAGCGCCCGCTGAGTGGACAAACCAGATATTGATAACGGCTCTTCGATGCTGTTACTTTAACAGCCGCATTGCTCAGGCCGAGGACAGGGATTGCAACTGCAACAGCTACAGCAACAGCAACAGCAACATGCAACATTTACTGCTGCACACGGGCAACACTTCTCCCTGGGCTGTTTGTTTTCGTATGGAATTAAACGCCTTGGCGCACAGGTGCTGGCCAAGAGATGTCTTCTTGGCCCAGCCAGCTCCAGCTCCAACTCCAGCTCCCACCTCCCGACCCCCGCCCCACCCCGTATCCACCTCACCTGCTCAGGTGCAACGGCGGGCTGCTTGCATTTTATTTGCAATTATTTTTGTAGCGCAAAGAAATTACCCGCCCGGGGATGCACAAGGAAAATAGTTCAGCATGTTTAATATCAATATTTAGTAATACCGAATTTTTAAAACGCCTATTTGAACTAATTCGAAATTCTCAATAATTTAATGGGGCCTAAAAAAGCTATTAATCAGCTGGTTTTAACTCATGACTGCCAGTACTAAATACTTTTAGAGTTGTACAATTAGATTAATATATTTTTAGATTTTATATCATTTGTTTAATTGTTTTTTAAGACTCTTATGACATTTTAGCTGGGCGCACTTATGGAACCATAAGTTATACGCATTATTTCGTATTGGGTATCTTCTAAATTACGACTCACGATTTTTGTTTATTTTCATTTTTTTTCTCAGTGCTTATCTAAAACTGCGACTTTGGCGTTGGCTTTTTGTGCATGGCTTTATCAGCGGCTCCAGCCTGGGCCATCTCCTCCTTGGCCGCGCTAAGAGCCAGGCGAATTCTAATTCTAATTTCTGCAACGCAGCTGCGCGCCAACTCCAGAGCGTAGATCCCAGTACCCAGTGCTCAGTGCTCAGTACTCAGTATCCAACTATCCCACTATCCAAGTACCCAGCCTCCAAACTGGCTAACTGAAACTGCAGGCCTTGGACCAGGTCCAGTCCTTAGCTCCGTTGGTGGCGCTGTTGGTGTTCATTACGCAAGAGGTGAATGCACCGCCCGGCACTTGCTGGGAATAGGAATTCTGGATGTTGGCAGTTGGAAGTTGGGAGCTGGTCCCTGGAATCTAGAATCTGGAGTCCGCAATCCGCCCAGGGAGCGAATCAATGAACTAAGCTAGTTTCGTGGCTGCGGCAATTAAAAATCCGCTCGAGCGTCATATGCAAACATGTTTTCGGTGTTTTCTGCGGGTCCAATAGCATTTGCTAGAAATATGCAAAAATCGAAATAGCAAAGGTCAGCGGCGGATTTGAAGGCTGTTCTCATGCAGCGCGCGCGTTCCAAATCCAAATCCAAATACAAATCCGATTCCGAATCCGAATCCAAGTCCGAGCTGAGCTCAGCTCTCGAGTGCGAGATTCATTAACCAAGTTAATAATTAAAAATAAAACCAGGGACGCAGATCGATCGATGCCGGCTTGCAGCGACTTCGCAGCGACTTGGCCGAAATTTATTACATTTCAAACAAAGGCAAACAAAGCCAAGACTGTGGAAGATAAAGGCAAAAACGCAGCGAGATATATAGACTTCCGTATTTGCCAAATTGTTGTTGCCATCGCCGTCTACAATAAATTACGACGATTTGAGGGCGCGACGAGGGGGCGAATCGCGGGGCTCGAGGGCAGTCGCGCATAATTTTGGCAAACTTAGCGAATCGAGCGAAGGTTTTTGGCTTGGGACGGGGCCCCGCTAGACCAGTTTTTAAATTACATGCAAAGCATTCCAAATGCAAACTAAAACATTTATTTCTGTTTCACTTGATTTCGTCGCCCGTCGCTCGTCGCTCGTCTTCCTGCGCTTGAGCTGCTCGAGTGTATCTAAAGTTTAGACGAAATGCAAACAGCATAAGCCACACAAAGAAATCGCCCGAAAAGCAGAGCATTCAAACCGAGGCAGAAACAAAACAGCCAAAAATCGCACATTTTTTCCTACTTTTTTTCGCAAACTAAAATTTATTTCAAGGGCAAATGCGCGAATTTTTTGCGAGTTCTCTATTTTTTATTCTCCTTGCACTGCGTCGTCATCGGGTCTTCGATACCCTTACTGCGGGCATAGGCAAATATTAATTATGATATTATAATTTTAAAGCTCTTAATATATTAATATTAGTACTACATTTGCTCTTCCCCAAGCTTTTTGGTTTGGGTTTTCTTGGCCATAATGATCAACCTTTCTTGACTATTTTATATATGCAAATGGTGGGCATTAAGATAGCTATAAAAGAAAAGACATCAATTCAGTACGTATGTATAATAAAATATTTGTAACTCTTATAAGTGAAAAAAGGCGTTCCACGTGACTTTTGATGTCCCTCCTGCCGCTTTTAATTTTTCGCCTAATACTTTTAATAAATGGCCCGGCGCCAAGCCCAGGCAGTTCGCTTTTTTCGGCGAAAACTCAACTGAAGCGCTTTAGATTTATGCGTCGTGGCAATTAAATTCATTCAACGTAATTTATGAGCGACCCGAAATACTTGAGGGTGACATAATTGAGAGCGTTGAGATGGCAGCCCTCATCCGAGTTTACGATTTTGATAGCAAGTGGGAGCCACTAAATGGTACGCTCTTGTATTTTGTGGGTGGGGTTCAATAACCTGGCGCAATTATAAAGTGAGTAAACAAGAAATTTATTTGGAAATGGCGAAAATTGGGCTAAGTAAATTACGCACATTTGGCCAAATGCTAAACAGGCGAAAACGGGCGGCGGGTAAACAAAGAACTTTTGTAAGACATATTCATCTATGTTCCGCAAAATATCTATGTATATACGCATATAGTGCTCTATTAAACAGATCACCGCAGCGTGTAATATTTGCATTATAATCAACAGAATCGCGCCACGATTAGAACCATATTGTTTTCGATCGTTTTGGGGGCGGTGGTTTTGGGTGTAAGGTGGGCAGCTGGCGCCCTACTTTCGCTGGTTATTTGTGTGCCGATCTTTATACAACTTTTGGGCCAAATTTAGGGCATCTATTTGGGTTTATTTGCAAAGCAAAAATGGTTAATGTCTAATACGCGGTTGCTGTTACCCAAAGCGAAACACATGTGTGGAAATTCTCAGCCCATTGGAAGTCAAATGAAATTTCCGCGCGAGCCATTGAATCAAAATCTCTGGCCAAACAAAATCCACATTGCACATACGCCGTGTGATCCCTGACCACCTGCTGGGAACGTACACATCCCACACCCGAGTCGCTTAGCATGTGGTCGGAGAATTAAAATTTATTTGATTTATTTTTAATCAATAAACGCCCTCAAAACTAAAATCAAACTATCTTAACTAGGTTCCGGAACTGTATAAGTTAGTAGAATGAATTAAAATCAGTTGAAAACATTAGTGAATAGGTGAGAGGCATCTTTAGAACTTAATTTAACTTAGCTTCAAACTAACTTTACCCACAACTTTAAGTTAGCCAGCTCAATTGGCATATTTCTATAAGGTTGATGAACCTCTATAAGTAATCGTGACTTGATAATATTGCTTCATAGCAAAGATTTGACTAATTTGGGAATTTTTTCAGATTAGTTCGAACTAAATTTAAATAGAAAAATTTGAAACGCTAGATTTAAATGGAATCTGCTTTCTTCTTAACAGTGAATCAGAAAATATTTTTATTTTTTCTGCTAAACCGAAATGCGGTTGTACAAAAATAAAAAAATAAAATAGAAAAAGGCAAACAGCCAACGTTTGTCTTTTCTGTTGTTGTTTTCGCCTTTTGTTGGTCGAAAAATACGAAAACGGAAGACCGAAAAGCAAACGCAGTGATTACGACAAACGACGAAACGACCTTGCCAATTACTGCTGTTGGCTGTTGTCCGCCCCTTCCCCTTCCACTTCCCCTTCCCCACCGCTCAATCACTCTTTCTACCATTTCTGCAATTTCTCCAGCTCCTTTCACTTTGATTTCCTCGCAGTAAAGTTCGCTTGATTTGCTGGAACTTCTCAGTGGGTGGTTGGGCGTTATCTGGCACGTGTCAAAGGTTAAATGCGAGCCCTAAGTTAAACGAACTATCTGCTTTCTCTTCTGCTTTCTCTTCGGCCGGCGAGTAAGAGAAGCCTTCTGGCTATTCTCCCGCTCGCGAAGAAAGCTCGCAAATAATTAGCGCATTTCCAACGCTCGCCGATGCTTCGGGTTTTTCTAGGTCTGCGCTCGGTTCCGAATTCGGTGATTTGAGTGCGTGCGATCGCGGTTACCGCATCGCGCGCCGTATCTCTGTGTGCGAGGAGTATCTGTGAGATAGAACTGGGCGTTCGAATTGCTTTACACGAGCGAGAGATACTTTATCCTCCATGTGGTGGCCAAGAAGAGAAAGGGCGCCAGAGAGGGCGAGAGCATTCTTATGGCTGGAAGGCAGTGACGGATCGCCAACCTTTCTTTGAAAGGGAATTGTTAATTAATTTATTACATACGAGTATATATGCATACTTAGCATATTGCATAGATCAATAAATAGAGTTATCTGATTTAATAATATGATTTAAAGCTTATGCTGAGAAGCAACCTCATGATGTCGTAGGCATCTGCCCCTGTTTCTGGCTGTCCTGATTCTTCGCAATCTTTTGTGTGGGCATTTTTTGCAAAAGTTTACGCATCTGATGGTTCCCTCTTCCTCTTATCAAGTGCGAAATATGTGTGGAGGATGAGTGTGCTTGTGTGTGATATTTGTGTGTAGTCTCAGTAGCAGCGACATCACTTTGAGAGCCACTTAGGTGCACTGAAAGAACAGGTAACAGCTACCATAACGATTTATTAAACTAAATAAGAAATAGTTACAGATAAAAACTCTAGGCGAGCAGATTGTATTCTTGGGAACTATGCTTGTAATCATGCCATATATCATATCATATCTTGTATCATATATGTATTTCAGGTGAAATCTAGGGAAGGGTTGCCGCTTTTGACCAGTGTAGGGAGCACATGTGCCGCAAGAACAGAGCATCTCTAACGCACACACAGATACCCAGAGACACACACTGGGACAGCTTTTCATTGCTCAGCTGCAGAAGCCCGCCATTCGTGAAAAGGGGGCGGGGCAGGGGCGTAGAAGGGGGCCGTGCGGAAGGCGTTCGGGAGGCTACGAAGCTACGAAGCCGAGAACGATCGCCGTTCGTTGCCCATCTAAGACTAAGCCTATTCTAATGCCAAGTGTGCGAGAGAGAGCTCGAGAAGCGGAGCGAGCGAGAGGGCCGGTCCAGAGAGAGCGAGACAGAGAGAGAGGGCAACTGCAACTCCAGCATTTGCCACATGCGAAATTCACCGCTGCAACTGGCGATGTTGCTGCTGTTGCTTTTGCTGTTGTTGTTGTGGCTGCGGCTCTGGCTGCTGCTGCCTCTGCCGGCGGCGACTGCGACTGCGACGTCGCGTCGTCTAAGTTGTTGCTGGACGTGTTCTTTTTAGACTTTTAGCATTATTTGCAGCATTTGCAACGAACACTCGCTAAAAACAACTGCAACCGCAACGTTGTGGCACGCGTTTCTATTGCTCGTCAAGCAACAACAAAAATATAAAACCAAATATCTGAAAACAAAAATTGAAAAAAGCGCAAGATTATAAAAACGAAAGACGATCTGAGTGTGAACAATCATCTGCAAGTGTTGTGAATATGCGATCAGCAACGAAAACCGCGAACTGTGAACAATCGCAACACATGCGACAGTGCAACATGTGGCGCCTTGCTGCCTAAAGCAAAAAGATAATCAAAAGTATGAGGCGATCCTGACGGAAAAAGAGTGATAACAGTTAAAGGAATCGCCGAACTTGGAGTCCTGTGCGCGAATCTACATCACCTTGTAGTTGAGACTAAAAGATAGATAGAAGTAGAAGGATAAGGATAATGGCAAAGATTTAGGGACAGAAAGTAGTCAAAAATGCAAACAATATTACTAATTTCAATAATTTTTAGCTCGGTATTTGTATATTCTATTTAAAGTAAATAAACAGAAGAAAGCAAATACTTCCAATTAAATATTATATCCGTTTATAAGGGTATATAATGTTCTACAAGAGTTTTTTTATGAAGGTAGTCAGACCCAAAGTCAAGTGCAGAATTCGCGGCTTCCGAGAAAGAGCTTTAGTTGTTCAGGAATTCGCTGTAATCATTTAAATAGAAACCCATTATCTGATCCATTACGAGTCCCAGAAGTTCCTTCAAATGTAATGCAATATGGCACTATCATGGTCTACACACATGCAAATTGACAATGATTTCTGTAAAAGCAAAACCTGAAATTCACAAACCGAATTATGATGACAAAACCGAAAAGGTGAATAAACAAAAGGGAGACAGAGAGGCATAGGGTGTGAACGGGAGGGAATCAGCTGGTGATGACTATCATTATCATCATCATCATTATCATAATCATGATCAAGACTTGGATGTGTGTCTAACATGTGAGCAGCATTTCATAAAGGTTCTTTTCGGCTCTGCACTTTTTTCTGTGCTCGCTCGCCTCCTGTGCTTAATTTTCAGACAATTCCATAGAATTAAAAGCGATCCTCAGAGGAACAGGGGACACACTGGGGATGATACGGAAAGAAACCGAAAAGAATCGAGACAAAGCGAGACTTACAAAAAAGAGCAAACGACCGACTGGCTACTAGGTTAGCAGGCAAACGTCGGCGAACGAGGAATAAATACACAATTTTATAAGCAGCCGACGAAATTCGCAAATTGCTCGTTTGAAAGCGAAAACCCTCCAAAAGAAGCACACACACCCTATTTGAAGACACAGATACAGATACAGATACCCCTCTGCAGATACAAAAGCCGTTCAGACACAGATACAGATACAGATACAGGGCACAGATACATCGGCAAGACCGCTGTAAGCTCTTCAAGGGTGAGGCAGCGACGACTGTGGCAGCAGAGGCAGCGGCAGCGGCATGTCCAACTTGCCCTTGATCGTTGCTCGAAATGTCGCGCGGCAGAAATACGAAAAAAAGTTTTGAAAAAAAGAAAAAACATATATAAAGACAGCAAGAGCGCTGTAAGCTTAGCCCATCCCTTTCCGTCCCGTCAGCGCGCCGAATTTTGGCAACGCAAAATAAATCCCCCGAAAAAATCATAAGAGCCAAAGTAGGCAAGATCCCCGACGATGTGAATGCTCTCCCTAGAAATGAGAATGTTCTCTAAAACACATTTGTTTAAGACGAGTTTCACAGATACAATGCAATAAGCATGAATAATATTTTGATTGATTCGATTAACATACAATTTGGTGTTCATTAGCGGACTATAATAGTGGGTAGACCTGGAAAAAATTGTTAAATAGATAGCAAAAGATAGAAGCGAGTAGAGTAGTTAGGTTAAAGGATTCCCTTAACTACCTTACAAGGAACTATTCCAACCGTAAGGGTATATCGCTTGCCCCTTAATATTTTGCTCACTCTTCGCCTTCATAGAACCCAATTCGTTTATTTTGCTAACTCGGACGACGCGCCAAGGGATCAGATCAGATCGTAAGGGATCGGATCGGGTCGGGTCGCATCCGCCTGGGGTCTGGATCGGAATCTAAGCTGGGACAGTCGGCAGTAGGTTCGATGTTCGATGTGATGTGGTTCGCTGCGAGGGCTCCAGAGGAGGGTTACTGTTTTGGCCTCAACCAGTCTTTCAACTGCTCTCTTTTCGAATCTCTTTTTCCGTCTATGGGTTCGGTGTTTGCTGCTTTCTGCTTGCTGCTTGGCTCATCAGGCATTGTGTAATAATTTGCACAAAGGAATTCCAAACTGAGAACGTGCGCGAGTGTTTGCTACAAAGTGTGTGAGATACAATCGCAGAAATATCATCAGCAAATGCCTCGTCGCATCAATGTGCCAGTTGAACTTGAGAGATACAGCTGCATACTCCAGATAATCGAATAATCGAAATACTGAACGATACGAGATACTTTGCCCCGACCACAAACGCAGTGCAAATGTTATAGTGCTCCATCTACCTTCAATTGCGGAAATGACAAGGTTTGTTCGCTCACTTATATTTTATGGTGAAATATTTTATGGAAAATAACTTTACACGGGGAGATTCGATTTGGTACGAATGGTGTTGGTCGAGTCTAATAATTTATCCGGCGGATAGAAGTTCAAAGTAATTTAGAGATACAAAATCGGGGGTTTTCACTTATCTCCATGGAGAACTAAATGAATAAAATATATATAAACAAAATAATAAATAGTCAAAAATAAGATCAAAATTTAAAATGTTATTCAGATAGTTTTACACAGATTTAGCTTATAATATTTGAATTTACTTTAGATTTCCAGGAAACCTTTTTAAAGTAAAAAGCTGCCTAGAATGTGTTTATTAGCCATTAAACATTTTTAAAGTAGATGCCAAGCTATAAATTAGAAAACTATTATGGAACACAGCCACTGTCAAGGGCATCTGCGATCTAGTCGCTTACTCATCCAATTCGATCTTGTTTTATTGCAAATGTTCGGGTTTGGTGGAATTCGGTGTATTAATTATCCCACGCTCTCTACCATGGCGACCGATGTTTGCCAGTGTTTGCGTTTTAGTATCCAACTCAACTATTGCTAATTGCCAAAAGTATCTGTCGTGGCGCGCCCTGCCATTTGCCATTTCAAAATTGATTTTTCGCCGCGTTCTGCTGCCCATTTTATACACGGATTTTTGTTTTTCGCAAAGCCATTAGAGATTGGTAAGTCGTCTGCTTGCGCCCATATGGTCAAAGTAACTGCCGCTAAAGCCGCTAAAGCCGCTGCCAAATCGATGCCAATTTGGTCGACGGCTCGTGAAGGACAAACGCGACTCGATCGTGTTGGCTAATAGGAGCAGCAGAAAAAGCACGGCAGCTCTACCAAATCCACACTCAGAATAAAAGTAGTAAGCACTCCAGGATATTTCACAGGCTGTCTTTGATTGATTTAAGAGACTGACGCCTATTAAAAATTTTATTTTTACCTCTGTTATTTTTTATTGGATATTTAATAATGTATTATCTCCTGCCTAGTAACGTTTTAGTTTTTCGACTAAAAACAGTTTCAGGCGGTTTTTGTGAAGCTAGACTTCGGTGATTCAAGTGTATTAGCTGCAAAAGCGAAAATCGGCGGTGGTGACGTCGTCTTTGAAAATAGATGAAAATACGCAATGCATGCTAATTGAATAATTTGAATTGTGGCACCTACAACAACTTGTTTGGCATTTGTCAGGCTCACTAATTTAGTTGCAGCTGATATTTTGACAGCTTTGGCTTATGGCGAGCGTGGGTGGGTGCATTGTGGGTGGGTATCGAATTGCATTGGATTGCACTCGAAATCAATGCGAATGCACATTTTTGGTCATTCATTGCACTTTAAACACTTTTGTTTCGGCTGCGATTAAAACAAATGGCCCGGGCCTCTGAGACACTATCGCTGCGACTCTGGAATGATGTCATCGGAATAAAAAGTATATAATACAGCAGCTGCTGCCGCCGATCTGTGACAGACATGCAGGGTCAGGTTAAAGTTGAATCATTTGTTTATTTCGCAACACGATTTTTCTCTTAGCTCGCATTGATATGGCTGCAAGCCTGGCCGCTAATTAATTGACACCCATTTTATCGCGCACAAAAGCCACTCGGGCAATCAATTCAACAATAGACCCCAGATGCGTATTATTAACGGATATTCACTCACACTCGGATCAATAGAGAACCTTATGGCGCTATTCGTTGGCATGGCCACCACGATCGGTCCTTCGAACTACAGTACAATAGGGGCTACATTACACTACGTGCCGTGCGTTTCATAAATATAAGATAGCTTAGGAGCACCGACAATGCATCTGCAGATAGAGGAGCTAACAAGGCTTCAGATAGTTGAGCGTAGACATGTTTTTATATAACATCATATCATATAACATTTAGTAGTGTCAAGATTAAATGTCTTTCATAAATATCTGTATATATTTAAAGATGGCCAACTTGAATTTCCTAAAACTTTTAATTTTAAATCGTAAGAAAAAACCTTCAAACGGTCTTTTAGTTCTGAAACACGCGGTTGGGCAGCGAAAACACACACAAACGCACATGCTGGCTCGCTTTAAAAAGAAACAACTTCGGCAAATATCAACTTCAACTTTTTCGCGAGATTCTTTCGGCGCTTTTCAGTTTCGTTTTTTGCCGTTGGCTTACAAATAAACGGCTTTAACCTTGAGCGAGCGCATTTAGTTTGTAAGTCACGTCTAAGTCCCCGCTCAAAGGTTTGACAGCGACAGCGACGTCGCCGTCGCCGTCGACGCCAACTGCGCTGCCGACTGTGCCGCCGACGCAGGCAGCGGCGCATGCGCAGAAATTGGCGATTCGGTTTTTGGGTCTGCGTTTTGTCTTTGACCATTTTTGCCAAATTTTTCGCGTGCTTCGCTTACCCTTCTTAATTTTTGTAGCCATGTTCTCGTTGCCGAAGGTGGCTGTGTGTGCGTATTATGTTTTATTTATTTCTTACCTTTTTGTGTTAATTTTGGAGCTTGTAAGCCGGCCTGGGCTTTTGCACGCCACGAAAAAGGTTAAAACATGTTTTTGAACTAGCCCCGCTTCGCTCGCCATCGTAGTGGCCATTCCTAGTGGCCAACTACTCATTCTGGTTGCTGGTGTGCTCTTGACGGCCTGTTCTTGCCATTTCTTGTGGCACAAAGCGTCGTAGTCATGCATCCAAAGTGGCGATTATGTAATGGCCTGAGCTCCATATGTACATAAGATGTATGTATGTATGTATGAGTATCGCGCCAGTAATGGCAAGGTGACAGGAAAGGCGCTCGATAAAAGTCCATTTAATGGACATCTATCTACCTCTGCAATTTGCACAGAGCTCGCTGCTTTTTATGGGCAGTTAATTCCGAATGGGCTCTCATTTGTGGCTAATAAGCTTGCTGCAGCCTGAGAAACCCGAATTCTTAGTCAGCAAGAGAGGGCTTTGTGAATGAATTATGATCTCTATACTGTGTTGGTGTTTATAATTACATATATTATTTTATTAGACTCAGGCAAACTAATGGCAAGCACCAAATCAGTCAAAAAGCGATTGTTGATGGTAAATAACATTTTATTTATAGGGAATAGCCGCTTATCAATGCAGAAATTCGCCGTTATTTGATTGCTAAACCCAACATCAATTGGTACATACCAATATATGTATGTATAATGTACATACATCGGTACTTACAACGCAGAGCGTCAAACACGCGCGATCAATTCGCGAATTTATTAAGTTTAATCGCTGCTCACCCACACACGCGTAAAAGTGCCGAAAAGTGACGCACACACAGGCACAAAAGATAGCACAAGCTGCTGCACGTGTGTTAGTTGCCTTTATGCCAACAGTTTAGCAAATATCAATAACAATATCAATAGAAAAGAGCAAAAATAAAGTAAATGAAAACTACAACAACGAGCGCGAAACGAGCTGCCAGGCTGCAACAACAACTCCGGCAATGCAAAACCAATTTAACAACATACAAAAATTAATATAAACATTTTTGTTGCTGTTGTTGTGTTGCCTTTATTCGCTATTTCGGGTTTTTTATCGATGTGTGTGCTACACTCACTTACACAAGAGAGCCGTTCTCGCTGGGCGAGTGTGTGTTCAAATGGGTCTGCCAATTGTGTGTGTGTGTGTGTGTGTGTTTGCCTGTGAACTTTAAATTAGACGAGCCACGACAGCAACAACAACATCGGCACATGCGAAACAGACCCTAATAAATTTCGCATACTTTGCGAATTTATGCTGAGCCACAAGAACAACAATCAGCGACTACAGCGACAGTTGTTCATTTGGCGAGAGTGCGGGACAAGGGGCGTAGGAGCGGGCGGGGCGCGAAAGAGACGGCAGCCAAGCCCCAAAACTCGAGGGCCGCCGCTGCTGACGTCCCTCATGTTGCTGCTGCTGCTGCTGCAGAGTTGTTGCTGTGTTCGGATGTTGCTAGTGTAGTGTTGCTGCTGTCTTTCATTCTTTCCTAATGTTGCAGTCGTAGTTGCTTCGGACATTGTTGCTAAAGCTGCTTGCCAATATGCAACATAGGAGCTCTTTCTCCTGAAGGAACAATGTTGCTGCTGCCTTACAGTAATATTGCTGCTCCTAAGTTGTTAAAAGATAAAAAGATTTTTAAGTGTGGTATTATACTGAAATTTATGCTATTTCATTGTTATTTTTGTTAAACAACTTTCTTGAGTTGACTTTATATATGACTTAAGGATGTAATTTAGCAAATGTATGATGTTTTAAATTACTTAATTTTTTAAATTGCCGCTGTGTTGCTGCTGCTCCTAATGTTGCTGATGCTGCTAATGCTGCTGCTGCTGACGACATCGAATGAGCGCCGACGTCTGGCGGCGTCGCCGTTGACTGCATTTTGGCAGCTCTGCCAACATGGCTCATTTGAGCTTCAGCCTCTTCTTCTGGCTGGCGTTCAAGGACAAGTGTCGATTGCCGATTGGGTTTCCTCCTCCTTCTCATCCACAAGCCTCCCTTTGGCTCCACACAATCCCCATGAGCTGTGACTCAACTTGGTGGAGTCTGTGATGGAAGCGAAAACGAAAACAAAAACGGGAAGGGTTGCCTCTTCAATCGGTTTTTGTCATGGAAATGCCAGTACATCTGAAAATACCAATCAATATGAAAACCAATAGATGTTAAGCCATTCCAATTACCCATTCAAACTTGTTCAATCTTATTTACTAGTCTGACTTGGAAAGCAGTATAGATTTTTTTTCAAGGTTTCCACAAATATTAAATACATACATACATATGTATATGTCACAAAGAGTCACAAAATGTATATTGAATTTAAGAACTCTAACACATTCTCCAAATTTTCTTTTACTAAACATAAATTAGATGACTCCTCTGTTATTTATGAATAACGAAAACATTATTTTTAAATGTGTTGAATTTTCTTTTTATTATTATCCCAAGTCCAAAAAAAATAAACATTTAACTTCAATCACACCTTTCAAAATATTGACTTTCCTATTTAGATACATAGGATTCTTCGAGAATCTTAACTTTCTTTCTCCCTTCTAAGATGCGAAAGTGCAGCCAAGTAATAGGGGAAAATAAGAAAGACCAGCCAAAAGGCAGAAGCTAAAAAGCTGCGAAATTGTTTTGATTTCTCCTTTGGCTCTTTCGCTGGGATTTTGGCTGCTGCTGTTTTTTATTATTTACTTTATTTGTACGCTCGTTTTTTCAGCGCTTAATTTTTGCATGCACGTTTCGGCGCTGACCTTGAAATTTTTTCTTTTGCTTTGGCGTTCGTATGTTTTTTATTTGTTTATTGTTGTATCTGCGCGATACTGTTGTTTTTTATTACGTTTTATTCAAAATTCACACACAGACTAACACACACACATTTGTCAGTATCTCTTTTGTTATATTACGTTGCAAAGAGGAAGCAATATTCACAAAGCAGCAGGCGATAATAATAAAAACAATAAAAAGAAGGTAGAAATAAATAAAAAATAAATTAAGTTCGAGAATTACTTGACAACCACAACAATGCCCGCGAATTTTAATTCTGGTTTTCCTTTGGGCTGCAATTAATTTTTTTAAATCTACCTAAACTGACGCGAGTCATGGGACATTTAATTAGATATTAAATTTGGCAATTAATTTTATTTGCTGCCTTGCTATTATTTTAACTATAAATGATTTGTATAAGATGATCAAAAATATGAATGTATTTTCTATAATTTTTGTTACCTATACCTAGTGTTATTTAAATATAAGGAAGATGAAAAATCTATTTGGGGCCTATAGATAATATGATTTTGGGGTATAACACATTAAAGGATTTTTGTTTAAATAATTCAAAAAATACCAAAATAACACGGAAACATTTACCTTATTTTGAGGTCTAGAAATTAAAAACCATTTCAGTAGTTTCCGTTAATTGCAGTTAATTAAAATCCGCTAAATTATTTCATTCTGACTTAATTATTTTCTGTATCCTGTGGTTTTAGGGTGTTCCGCTGCAAGTCGCAGATATTTTGATGTTTTCCCGCTGCCTTTTGCAGCTCATTAAAATTTGTCGCCAACTTTTGCACCTGTCGCCGCTACCTTCGACACAGCTACACATCGGAAAAAAACAAGAAAAATAAAAACTTTTAACTGACAATACGGCCGAGACAGCCAGCAAAATACAAGTGCAAAAAAACACACTCAAATACAACGAAATTGAAATCGAAAGTGTCACGGCAGCTTGTTTTTGGGTTCTTTTGTAAATATGTCGACATCTTGGCTCTCAGCAGCGTTTAATTTGGTTTTTCCTCTTTTTTCTATTTTTTTGGCTTTCTTTATTATTTTGAAAAGTGCTTCTGGCGGCGGCGAATGTGTTTCAGCCGTTTGGCATTACTCGACCACACTACGCGTTATTAATTTGACCCAAATTCGGCTGACAGCTGAAGAAGAGTGCGAATATTATTCTGGGCCAACTTTTGCGGCACACTATTTGCTTTCTGGCTTTCTGGCCTTTTTGGCCTTTCTGGCCTACGAGAGGAAGTGCTGTAAGTGTTTGGGCTGGCTGTCACTCGTAGGGTGATTTGTCAAGTGGTCAGATACGTTTTCCAAACTGACAGCCAGCTGTGACAGCCGGCAGATCTTCCGCCTAATTTGCGAGATGAAAGCGAGTGCAGGTTGCACTCACTCAAACCCATCAGCCCCATGCTAATTCACTCAAATTAACCGAAATGTCAATTGAAGGCCCATCCCAGATGCGTGCTAACGTCTAGTATTGGCCACTTTAATTGCAGTGTCAAGCGACGATGGGTTTTGAGCGGTTCTGATCCGTCGGCCACCACACGTCAGTTGCACATTGCGCATACGCCACGGTGGCCAAAGTAGAGCGATCGAACTTCCGCGCTTATAAGCTGCAGTATTTTCCTTCAGACTTACTTAAAGTTGGATAGAATCAATGGGGAGAGATGCAATGGCAGTGTCTGAAAAGTCTTTTTTGGAACTGCTGGCTTACTTGGGAATGCTGAGTTTGGCAAACAAGTCCTACGCACAAACGCAGTTAAGGAGGACGAGAGCCCGCCTGTAATTTATCATTCGAGCAGTGCAAAAGTCCTCATGTCGGCCACAATTAGAAATTAAATTCATCAGCAGACAAAAGACAAACGGAGCCAAAAATTAACTTGTCCCAAACTAAGTGGCGGGGCCAACCTGTCGCCTGCGGCTGACAGAACGAGTGCACAAAGCGAAGGCGTTTTGGCCCAATGCAATTGTCTCGGTTCTCTCTGCAAATGCAAACAGTTTTCGCATATTGCTGACCATTTAATTAGGCTTTTTCTGCAACTTTTTCTTGGCTGCCCACGCGCCAGGCTGCAACTCATAAAAATGTACAAATTATGTCTTATTAAGTGTGAAGTGGCACGGGGAGATATCCGCAGAAGTGTTTCTCTATGTTTCTCTGTGCTTTCCACCAAATTATGTGTGCCAAAGGGAAGCATCTGGTATTTTTAGCAGCCCGTTCATATTTCTTGTCGTTTTGCTAGATGACTTCCAGTCGAGTCGACGACTCGAGTGCTAACTAGAAACACTGCGTCTTAATTGCACCGGAAGTGCCGTCGTCCAAGAACATTATTTGCTGATGCTTTCGGACATTATTATTACAGGGGCGAGATGCAGTCGCTTGTTTATTCTGGCCTCTTAGTGTGCGCACATTTATTTAATTTGTTGTTAATGTTTTGGCTCTGGGGCTGTTGTGTTTTGTTGGCTGTGATTCACATATAAATCTTTTGCGCATGTGAATCATAAAATCTTTTTTATGGCCCGCTCCCATGCACACAAGAAGTGAAATGAACACTATATGTTTTATTTTATTAGCTTAAAAATAAGCTTAAAATATATTTTGGAAAATGCAAATGATTGTATGTAAACAGGAAAGTGTTTCGTATACATTCCAGTTAAATTTATAACGATGCACATTTAATCACAAATGCTTCGATCACTTTTCGCAATCTTTGACGCTGTCGACTTAAAGCCTTTTGTGCTTAAGGGATTTTCAGGGGACTCGGCTTCGAAAGGTGATTCCTACTGCGAATCAGAATCAGACGGGGTGTGTTGCACACTCGTCTGGACATTGTGGCATATGAATTAATTGACTCATGCCTCAGACCCTCCAAACACCAGATGGGAATGAATGTGAGGATGAGGTGGAGTGGGCTGGATGTGGGGGCGGACGATCTAAGTTGGTCCCAGTTATGAGTCAGTCAAGCCAATAAAAATTGTGCGCTTCGCTAAGTCACTTACAAGCCGCGGAGAAATTTCAGCGGAGCGGCAACTTACAAGCGAAACATGGGAATGTGGCTAAGTCTGCGAGTCGTGGGCAAATCAAATCACAGCCAAGACAAAACAAAGCCACAACTCCCGGCAGTCGTCATCATCATCATCATCATCACCATCACTCGCGGCTTCATCTGCATCCAGTTGTGGAAACTTTTAAGGGTCGCAGAGCAGTTGCACCAAGTGGCAAGTGGCATGTGTCATAGCTGCTGCAAAAAGTGACAAGTGCTTGGTGCACAGAACCAAATAAATGTATTAATAATAAAAAAAAACCTTTTACCTGAAGGTGGTTATACTTATATTCCTAATATCTGCGGGTTTTTAATATTTAAAATATAAATAATACCCTCTGAGAGATCTCATCTTAAAATGGTGTGAAAATTGAGTATCAATTTCCAAGACAGAAGTAAAGCGTTTTTTTTCCTGTGCATCTACCAACTGGCACTGGGGTGAGTTGTCGCTGTTTCTGTGCAAATGTTTTTGTTGCATCTACCAGTTTTCTTACCCATTCTTAACCTCGAATGAAAAAGGAGAATCTATTTCGTCGGGGGAATCATTCTTGCTTGCCAGAGGCAATTTCGGTTGGGATTTATTTGGTGCTCTTTTACGTATGAAGAGCTCCATTTGAAGATAGTTTATTGATTTACTACGACTAACATATTCGAAATGCCTTGCAAATGTGCAAATAGCACACATCGTTCTTATTGAAAATCTTATCGAACCTTTTCTTGTAGTTGTATGCCTCTAATGGTCTTTATTTCATAGCAAATAAAATGTTGTGTTTTTATGGCAGGGTAATTATCATTTTATATTTATCGTTTATATTAAATTTATTAGTGGAATATAGATATTCGAGTGGAATCAGTTGACCAAGTTTCTTAGTAGCAGGGCCCAAGACAACATGAAGCTAAGCACCTTTCAAGGTCAGCTTCGTACCGAAAGTCACTCAACCTACAGCCGCGTTGTAAGCCACTCGCAAAACTTCAATACGAAAACAAAAAACAAAATAAAAACCCAAATTCGCAACAACAAAACGCGGCAAAATAGGTCAGCCAGCCAGCCTATTTAGGTATTCAAATTTTTTACAGCGCCAAGTCAGCGTGGGACCATCGATGTGGGGTTAACAGGGGGGCTTCTTACGTGGATCGGTGATCGGGGGATTGGGTATCGCGGATTGCGGACTGCGGATCGGTGGAGGTGGAGATGGCGGTGGGGGTGGGGGGAGTGACGAACGCCCTTTACCTTGCTGACACACATTTTATGCTAAATAGCCGCCGGCAACGGACTGCGAATTGTGACGAAGGCACTGGTGTTGTGGGCTGGTGTTTTATGGTTGCTGGTGGGCTCTTTCGGCGGATGATGTTGATATTCGTTGCTGGGTTAAGCACACACTTCTATTAGTTCTAACTACGGTCAATACGAGTGTGGGAGTTGGCTAAGTGATTGCAGCTGATTAGAGGCTATTACTGATTCCCACAGCTATTTCCACGAGGCTTTCTTTGTCTTGGTTCCTACTTGGCTTTCGGTACTCTTAGTAATTTAAATATGAATCCGACTTAAGGGATTTAAGTATTTATTGTACACCTATTTGGTACGTTGCTCAAAATCTTTCTTCACTTGACTCACTCCATAAATCTCTTCAGGTCCCTATAATGAATAATTTGTTATTCGGTGTTTTCAAGTGGCGACAACCTTCGAACATTTTGCGAGCCACAGAAACGCAGACTTACACTTGAGGCATAGACATATTAGCATTTTCTTGTTTATGTTGTTTGGTCTTGCTTTTGAGTGAACTTGAAAAAGGCTACCTGATTTTACAACATTTTATAATGCAAAGTAGGCAGCAAAGCGTATAAAATACATGCCGTATGTAAATTTTACAGTTCAATAATTTATTCAACATTTTGCAGCTGCCCTTCGCAATCGAAGTTAATTAAAATTGTAAAAATACTAAAAGAGCTGAACAAATTAAGCAGCACAATAGTGCACAGATAACTGATTTGCAAAAAGAGTGCACATTTTTTGTGCAACTGCATCCTATTATTTGCCTTTACGATAAATATTCAAAATGACTTAATTTTTTCCGACTTTTATTTGTTTACCCCACTCATCAAAATACGCTTACAAGCGCCAGCAAACTTGGCCGCAACATGACAAAAAAATTTCTGCTGATTTGTTTAAACAAAACGCAGCACGGTTTTCACTTTATATATGCTTTATGCTATATGCTATATGGCACTTGCTTTTGTTTTATTTTTGAGGTAATTTTTTGTGTTTTTTGTGTTGACGCAGCTGGGCAGATTTTTGGGGCCTCTCGCTTTACAATGGCAAACGCCCGGCGCCAAAATGGCGAAGGTCTGGGCGACTCTTCGCACATATTTATGTGCATAAATGCACTCTATAAATATATATGTACAAATGTATATTCACACGAGTATTTGCCCATTGGGTCAAGCGGACTTACAGTGCTGTAACAGCAAGATAATAAAGTGTAATGCAGTGCTGTTCTGGCCATAAAGCCCCAATATTTGTGGGCTCCTCTCATTGGCTTTTCTCCAATTTAATGTTTAATTTTGGTACCCAGTTTAAATTATGTCATTAAACGGATTATTCACAATTAAAATTATTTGGAGCTCGACAAGCTTGTCAACCATAATCCAGTAAAATCTTCGATGTGGCAAACGCCCTGGTGACTAGAAAACATCCGAACTGATCTCACCCATCTATGTGGAGTGTTTCAGAACAAGTTTGAATGCGGCAGAATGTTACCTGCAACGTCAGCGAAACATCCGCCCGCCAAACTGCGGCTTAGGTAGCTTGGATTGGGTTACCCTCGAAAATGATAAAAATAACATAAAAAATAAGAATAGACACACATGTTCATATGTACATGTATGTATGTGTATGTGTAAGCCATATACCTAAGTTGGCAGATAGTCGTCGGCATTTGGCTAAGGCGAACTGCGTTTTGGCCGCATTGCAAGCGCGTGTTCTAATGCGAAATTAATTCAACAAGCTTTTTGTAATCTTTGTTTTTGTGGAGCTGTGTGGCTGGCAAATTAAAATCTTATAATCAAATGCAAAATGTTCGGGCTAATTTTACTATTTGTTAGTTACCGGCTGCAGTTAACTGGTTTCTCTGCTGCTGGCCAAATGTGGAGCCTTTTGAGGTTTATGTCTTGCCATGCCTTCTGCTGTCGTTAATGAACGAAGGTCAGTTTATATGTTGGCTCTATGCCGGTTTGGTTTCGCTTGGCCTGCCAGCCGGGCTAAAACCAAAGCTTCGACCGAAAAAATATGAAATAATTTGTTTGGCAACTAATTTGCACGATTTAGTTATGTGAACAGGAAAACCGAGCAACAGCTGCACTCGTGGGTTATTTTTTATTAGCTGGGAACTAAATATCAGCGGATGTTGCATGAATGTGGGGAGCTATCATGGAAATTTGGATGACTGATCTACAGGATAATTAGATAAATTATAGATGAATATAAAGGTATCTGCCATCTACAACAATTGAAGGCAGCAAACTATTTTCACTATGCTCGAGCAGCCAGAAAGTCGCAGAGTTTATTTGATTAACCCACTCGACTGGGCACAAGTTACCAAAAAAGCACAAAAACGACTAATTCTTTATCCAGAATCTTGTGCACTTCTCTCGCCTTTCGCCATAGATTACCCCTGAGTCAAGTCAAAGCCAAGGCAAAGTCAAGCCACCTTTCACATGCGATCTATCAAAACCAAAGATGGTTCAAAGCGACCGCCCGGCAAACATACGGCAGGAAAAATACCATAAATACACGGACCCAGAGATTTGGGATAATATTCCTGGCCCGCGGCCAACACATCCTCCTCGGCCTCCTGCTGCATGCCACTTTTTGCTCTCGAGCGGCTCGCTCGGCTCATGTGAAATGCAAACAGGCAATTAAATGGCGTTGCTGGCTGCACTTGCCCAGATCCAAAAGCCCAGGCCCAAGTCTGGTATATGTACATATACATATATGAGTACATAGATATACATATGTATATATGTGGACCCCTCTATATAGAGCTTTGATTCCTCTGTGCGTGTGCTTGTGGTGGTGTGTGCTGGGTGCTGCGCATGCGTCCAGTTTTTACAGTTTTATTAACTGCATTTTTATCTAGCAACTGCAACGAGCTGCACGAACTGGCTCTCGAGCGGAAAAAAGTTGTTGCCGCTGCTGCTGCTGCTGCACGAAATACCCTTTTGGCCAAGAATTTGTAGCCAGCCAAAGGTATTGCCGGTTTTCCACTACTTTTCTCCTCCTCATTTCCAAGGAGGAGGCTGAAAGAAGGAAGCTGGCCCGCACTTGTTGTGGAAAACCAGTCGAGTCTGTCGCTGTCTAACTGTGCTTGCAAGTGCAACAGCAACAGCCACTGCAACTGCAACTGCAGCAACATCCACGTCCGTTGGCCCAAGCTTATTATTTATAAAAATTTATTTGGCCCACAACAGGCAAACACGATCGAGTTGTAAAGCAGGGAAAACAACAAACGGCGGCCAGCAGAAGAAATCAAATGATGATAACTTCGCTGGTTGGCATCAGGGACACTAAATTCGAAGGTAGAGGAAATATTTTATAGCACAGCTCTTGGAAAGATAAGTTTCTTTAAAGGGTATGGTTATAAAATAAATCAATATTAAATATTTCAATTGAGTAGAAATTAATTTTAAAACTGACCATATAATGGTTAGTATATTTCTGTTTGGGAAAACGTCTCTTAGTAGTTGAACCCCATTGTTCGCCAGCCCTAGTTCGAATTCCTTAACTTATTCCTAATGTTGTGGCAAGTTCCCCCCTCGGAAATGGGGGCTAAAAGTACAAGAAAGCAGGAGGCAAAGGCTGCCTGTCTTGTTTGTCTGGTTGTTGTAATAGAGATAGCTTTGGCTTCCTTATAGGGGCAATCAAGCAGGCTACTTGGCGGTGCAGTTGCAGTTGCAGTTACCGTTGCAACTGGCAGTTGCATATTTACCCAGGAATGTCAACAATTTCCTTTTAATAATTTGCCAGTTTGACAAGTTTTTTCTGCTGATCCCCCTCTGATTGATGCGAAAAACAATGGCTGGGGGGACAAGACGAGAGGATCCTCATTTGGGCAATTAATTAATCGGGCAAATACTGGCGGACTGGAGTATCTGCGGCTTAGTGCCCCTTGTTGGGTTAGTGCAGCTCCAAGTTGGCTGCAAATCTCGTCTGCCGCAACAACATTTTGAAAGTCAATATTGAAACTAGCTGCCAACGATGGAACGATGGGCAAATAGCCGCTGGAGAGCCGAGCTCCGTTCAGATACAGCGGTGCAGATACACCACTCGACACTTGGTTACTAAGCCAACACTTCAGGAGTTGACTTTGGCCACCTCTTCCAAGGGATTCGGGCTGCCTTTTGGTATCGCAGCCAACTTGTGGAATTTCGCACGACAATTTGTGCTGGCACTTTTGTTCAGCCTTTTTCGTCAATTATGCTAATTTCCTGGATGTAAATGCATTTAAGCTGGGTTCCAAGCTCAACGATTCATGCTTAACGCTTGGTTTTATTTTCTAACATTTTTGTGTTGGGTAGTCATTATTTTTGTCAATTACATTTCTCGATTTATATAAAGCAGGCAATTAATCAATCGGAAGGGAGATACTTAAGGTTTGCGAATATTAATTTATGAAAATTTTGATTATTTTGTTTATATAAAACTCTAAGCAATGAAGAGACATTTCTGAGAATTCTTTAAATCACAGACAGTGGCATTAACACTGTCTTGCTTGTGCAAATGCTTAGCAATCCAAACAAATTAAGTTCAAATAAAAGTAGAGCACTTGCTAGTTCAGCTCGGACGCTTTTAATGAAGATTGACGGGTACTCAATGTGTCCTGGCCAACCTGCAGGCGCTGGAAATGGGAAAATGGGGAAAACAACGAGGAAAGTGGGGGAAAAGGGGCGCAGTTGCACGGTTTCCTGATCGTTTTTGCCTGACTTTTCCGTTGGCTTTGATGATTTGATTTGATCGAAATTGAGTTGCATGTTGCTGGCCGAGAGTGGCAGGCGTGGATCGCCAATACTAGTAGCCATCGAACAAAAAACATAAAACAAAAACACCCAAAGAGAAATGATTGTAATTTGCACTCCGTTTACACGATGCTTGTGGCAATTTGGGCGTGGTCGCACCTGGTTTGTTAGCTAGTCCTAAGATATACATCTACATCTACATACATCTATCTAATCAATGAACATGTTTGTACGTAGCGTAGACTTAAGACATTGCCCAGGCCAAACTGGCAAACCAATATAACTAACAAGCCCTGCTCAATAAACTCGTGTCTTGCCCAAATAAAACAAATGTAACCGAAAATAGTTATCCCATATACGTACTTAAATGGAAAGCATCTTTAGGATATTATTCGAACATTTTTAGTTATTTTCGTTTCCATTAAGTGCATCAGCTTTTGTTTTAAACACACACACACATCATTGATACTGCCTTGACATTTCCATGCTAATTCTGTCTTTTCTACCTTTCTAGGTAAGTCCAGCTGATGACTAATGTCTCTGAAATGTGCTACAATATCATTATTATACGTTCATCGACTCTAAAAGCCAACAAATAATCAGGTATAGTAAGCTAAAAAATAACGCAAGTGGTAATGAGATTTTATTATTACTTTGGACTTTGCGGTGCTTAAAAATGTGCCGTCAAATATTGAGCTCACAAACTAAATTATTCATAAAATAATAAATTATGATTAAGTAATTATTATAGGTTTTTTAATTAGTAATTGTCAGCTTAACAAAAAGTAATTCGGGTTTACCGCAAATCACTTTTACATTAACTTTTATTAACTTTTGTTAAGTTAAATACGATTTGGCTCTCAATTAACCAAAAACCCAGAAACCTTACACAACTCCTCCTGAATTATCATGCAAATTTAATTTATTCGCAAGGGTGCAAGCATTTAAGCAAACCTCCAGCGGGATAACTCTTCCAACGCAGAATTCCCGCGGTCAAGGATTCCCCGTTTTGTTGCTCCCCTTGTTTGTTTTTTCGGTTGAAATTCCACTTTCACGCCCCCAGTACACTGACCACAAACCGGAAAAAAACAAGGAGAATGCAGCTTGAGTGGAAAAAAGGAATTGGCCACTGGGGAAAAAGCGCAACAGCTGAAGGGCAAAGAAAACAAAACCAAACAAAAAACACACAAAAGGCACCAAATAAAACGGGTAGCGGAAACTGGAGAGCGCTTAACCTAAAGTGTCGTAAAAAACGCATAATAAAGTGCTTGCCCCACTTGGCCACGCCCAGGGAAAAAAAACAAAAAAAAACGAAAAAATGAAAAACCCCAATGCTGAAGAACAAGAGCGTCTGCCATAATTGTTGGTCAAATAATTGCTGTAATTTTGAATGCAATAAAGTTTAATGCGCGCAGATAAATTTTCGTTTAAGCCAAAAGCGCGGAGGTGGCACACGCCACTGTCTTCTTTCCCCCTCTTTCCCTCTCCGTCTCTCCCTCTCTCCCTATCTCCGTCTTGCCTTCTTCCCGATTTGCGCTTCTTGCTGGCGGGACAACGGGGCGTATGCGCGACTTTTAATACGCACTGTGTCCGCATTTCGCTTTATGGCCGCCATTCCTTTATGACTTCATTTTGTAAATACGCCACAATTGCAATTGCAACTGCAACGTGGGCAGCAATAAAGCGACAGGCAGCGGCTACAAATTAATTAAACAAATAAACAAAAACCCAAACAAGACATGGCTCTAACATGGAGATGGAGTGACCAAAAGAAAGAAACAAACAAACAGAACCGAATCTATGCAAATCTGCATGATGTCAGCGGCCAAAAAAGCACCCAGATTATGTTTTTTTCTGGCGTGGGCCGCTTGCATCTGTTAGATGCAGATACAAATTCGGATCCCTCGGCGATCGCTATCGGTTCCCAACTTGCTCCTTGGCCACTACCATTACTCATCATAATTGTGTCGCCAAAAAGCTACCTGCTAAAAAAACAAATGCACTGAGAAAAAACACAACAATTGTACTGCCTATTTAAGCTTCACTTGAATAATACATATTAGGCTTGCAGTTCTTTAGTTATATTTTCGCAAAGTATGTCTAAATGTTTTAAAGAACTGTTTTTTAAGTAACTATATATATATAATTTATTGTTAACCTCGAAATGTTTTCCGTGCACTAAAACCTTTTGCGTTGGCGTTGCTTTTGGGTCAGATCGCGACGCGGGCTCCTTTTTGGCATTGTTCTTGGTGGTCGGAGGTTGGGCCCTGGTTCGTGATTCGTAATGAAGTCAAGGAGAACTTTTGCGACCGGTTTTACCTTAACTTCGGCCACAGCTTCGCCGTCTCCTAGCCAAGAAAATCGCGTGGGTGTGCCACAAGCAGCAGTGGCAGCAAAAACCATAAAAAAAAGCGGACCACTGACCACAGCAGCTATCTTGTTAGCCCAAACCGCACTGACGGATTGCTTTCTAATGGATGCCAAATGCAGGCCGATGCCGCCTGACCCTTTGCACATTTGTCCGCCTCCTCCTGCTTTCCCTCCCTTCGAGTTTTCCTGGCCTGGAGTTGGCGTGACCACCGCAGTTTTCCCCTCAGCCCTTACTCATATCGAATCCTCAAGAGCATGAAGAATTTCGCTGGACTTTATGATGTTTTAACCCATTGTTAATGGGTTTTTATTAAAGCCTTTAATGTGGAAACATTAATTTCAATGAAGTCGATGGTTAATGTTTTATCTTCATTTACTGAGTGGGGACTTTATATTCCGCCGATGCAGATTATCCATGCCTACAACTTTCGATTCAACAATTTCGCAATAAATTACTTTACCATTTTCTGGCAATTTAGAAACAACGACACAAGCATTTAGATTTACAAGCGCTAGATTCTCCGCCAAGGGCATTCTCTCTTCGACTTGGCCAAATCGTAACCTTTCTAACCAATTTTTCTGCGGCTGCCGTTGGTCGCCTGAAAACGGTTAAATCGCCGCAGGCGCGTAACCTGTCTTAAGACCTTTTGCGCAAGTGCAAAAATTGGCCAAAGTGACGGCGGTGGCGGCGGCGGCGGTGGTGGCGGCATTTAGCCAGGCTTAAGTCTGGGCCCGAGCCGGTGTCCAAAAATGGGGACTGGGCATTGGGCACTGGTGGAGAAGAGGAGGAGAGGAGCAGAGGGTAAGAGGGGAAGAGTCGCCGTCTAAGCCAAAGTTCTCGTATCTGTGTCGTTTGGCTTTAGCCACTTTTGGGCTCGCAGCATGCGATCACCATATTTGGCCAAAACTGCATTTGCTGAGCTGGCCAAAAAGCGAAGAAAAAATCCATTGCACGCCACTTGACTTGCCAGTCTTACTCGTATTTGGTTAGACGTCGCCCTAGGCTGGTCTTAACAAAAAAAACCCCACATCCCCCCATTTTGGGCCGGTTTATGTTTTTGCATGCCTCTCATAAATCCCAGAGAATTCTCATTTTCTCTCCAGCCGCCGTTACTGGTAATTCAAGCTCACATTTGACTTTTAACTTTGGGCCAAGACAGCTACAGACTACAGCTAGCCAGCCAGTTGGCCAAATGTGCAACGTGGCCAAATATGCCGCGGCCATTTTGGCCATATGTGCGCACTCCGAATGGCGACGGCCTTACCCTATTCTCCATCTTTTTCATTCTAGGTGTGAGCACCGCGTCTTTTGGCCATCGACGATAGCCGATAGCCGAGATTTGCGTGAGCGATAATCGCTGATTTATTTCAATGGTTTTCGACGCGGCTTCTGGGAATAAATTTGAATGCAACGGCGGCGGTTGCAGCGGTGGCAGCGGTGGCAGCCTCACGATCCGAGCCATTATCGAGCCAATCTAACAGGACTTTTTATAATTTTCTGGCCTTTTTCATGAAGACGATGGCTTTCGGCCTTGAATAGGAACTCATCTAGACCTGAATTCTAGAGTTTGAATTACTTAATATGCACCTTCTTTACGAATAGAATTTATTAGAATTTATAAAAGTTTGAAAGGGCTTTACTTCCATTACTCGCCCGCTCCGATGTGTTGATACCTCAAGTGAAACCTGCCGCATGTAAATAATTAATTAAACAAACTCGCTGGCGCATTGGAACCTTTTAAGCCAGCCAAGTGGACAGCGTCTGGAGCTTGGCGAGCTTAGCCAAGCAGATCCGAACTAATCAAATTAAGGCCACGCTTTAAGAATTAACGCGGCTTGTAAATAGTTTTAACGGTGCTGAAGTAATGCGCGCCATCAAAACCGTTGCAGCGTGCCAGAAGCAACAAAAACAAAAACAAAAACAATAATAATAGCAACAGCAGCAGCGGTGGCAACTAGCAAAAATATAAAAAATATAAAAAAATGGAAAAAACAGCAAGGCAGCGATCCAAAAACAAAGGCAACAACATCGGAAACAACAGCAACCACAGCAAGCATATAAACAAACATAATCGCTGGCGCCACGACACGCTTCGCGGGTCAAAAGCGGTTGCAGTTGCAGTTGCAGCTTGCCCGCTGCAAAAAGCCAAAAACAAATGGAAGAACCACACCGGGAACTTCCCCGGCTGACCGAAAAAAATACATACAAAAGCGTAAAAAACACACATAAAGAAATACATCGCAGGGTGAGCGAAAAAATCTCTAAACACAAGGAAGAACTGCAAGGAGCCGAGCGAAAAAATATATAACTGCACATGCAACGTCAACAGAAGGGTGGGGAAAGTCGGTAAGGGGGGTGAAAGGGGCCGCAAGGCTAACACAAGCCAACTCACGTGTATATGTATGTGTATGTGTTTATTTGCCAGCCAGCAAAAGGCAGAAAAACCCGCCTGGCTAATCCATCAATAAAGCAAAAAGGGTTCGTGACTCACACTTTCAATACCCTTACCGCATTCTCACACGTGGCATGGTGCCTGTTCTCAAAAGTGTTTATCTGAGTTTGCAGGGACTAAGCTTCGTTTCTAAAAACATATATTTTCATGCAGCTAGGTATACATCTATGTAAGAAACACTTGAAGTGAGTAATATATGTATAAAGGTTCTAAAATTCCACCTGATGTAATCCCATTTTTTAAAGAGATAAACGACCAGTTAGGAACCATCATGAATAAAAGGTTACTCATATTCATTAAAGTTGTTTTCCAATTCCAATTATTTCTGTGGCTGTGTACCCTTTTTATTGAATCCAAGAATCCAGAATCCAAGTCGGCAGTATCCCGATTTAGTAAGCGTATCTTAAGCGACTGTGAACCACGAGTCAGCAGGAAAGGTGGAAGAGCGGGAAGGGCTGTGCTTACTTTATGGCTGTGGATTTTTCATGACTTAACTCGGCTGCACTTGGCTGCCCTGGCTGTTGGTTTATAAATTTTCCTTTGCCTTCTGCTCATTATTATGATTATTATTTTTGAGCCGTCTGCTGGCGCACACTTCCATCTCGATTGACGGTATAATCAGTGCGCGCATCTTGCAGATACCATATGTATCCCTATCCCCTATCCCCAATCCGTCCGTGAGCAGCCACTTAACGGTGGTTCAGTTTGTATATGTACATATGGATGTGGATGTATCTTCCATCTGCAGTCGCCAGTTAGCAGTTAGCAGTAAGCTGCAGTTAATTTATGTGTAATTGCCCGGGCGTTGCGCTTGCGTTCAGATGGGGTGTCCGCTAATGGGCTAATGGCCATATGACTGGGCATTAATATCCAGCTTAAGTAATGAGCCAGCAGTTGCTTTTTGCCACTCTTGTTGTCTGTGCTCACTTAGGGCTAACAATGGAATGGAAAACCCGAGACGCTTCAGTGTGCAAAAAGGAAGCTCCATTGATTGTAAATTAAACGCTTTTTACTGACAGGAGCGAGTTACAAATGAAAGATGGACTGCAATTGACCAGACAGTTACACCGAGATGATAGATGAATACTGCAGTTCTGCTACAGTAGATTATGTGCACTTGTGGATTTTTGGGTTTACAAAATATCAGATATCTACCTTCTAACTTGGCATACAAAAATATTTCTAGGGTAAACTTCATTAATATGTTAAGCAACCTAAAGGTTTAACCTTCTATACTTTCAAGTCTTTTGTTTTAAATAACAAGAAAATAATTATGGAAATATGGTGTAAAAATAGGAATTTGTCTATAATTACATCCATCCTATTTAGTTTTATAGCATTTATATAAATGTAAAGCAATTTAAAACACACTTTTCCAGCTCGAATTGCTGTGCAAATCTTACTCGTTCATGAACATCAAATTGTTTCACAACCATGAACGATTATTTTTCACCCAAATACTCAGCTGTGCAAATAAACCAATTGTAACATTTCTAGTCCAAACAAGCGCACAACAATTAAGCCATTTTGGCCACAGTGGCCGTAGCGATTTGCCAATATTTTAAGGTCAGTTAGGGCGGTATTAACTCATTGTCGACACGTGCCTGCCAATGAGCCGTGTAAAAGTGGCAATCGGAGCCGAAATTAGCCACACAACAAAACCCACCGCAGCAGCCAAGATACCAAATCAAAATAATTAAGCTGCAAATTGTAGCTACAGACTGAAACTGAAATTGCTGTAGATGTTGCTGCTTCTGAGTTGCTGCTGCTGAGTTGCTGCTGCTGCGTTGCTGCTGGCACGTGCTGCGCATCATTCATAAAGTGCAACAAGCAGCAGCAAAGTGCGGTGTGAAGCGATGAGAGTAAACAAAAGTCAAAAGTCGAGTGAACTCTGTCTGCCCCGCTCCTTAAGTAACCCATTTTTTGTATACATTTCACTTACACACACAAAAAGTTGTGAATACTTAAATTTATATCGGAACAAGATATTACTGATTTAAAATGAGTAAAGAAGGAAAGTATTAAACAAGTGAGTTGAGTAGTTCAAAGTGGAAATACTTTAAGCAGGAACTAAGTCTAGCTAACTCCTTTTTTTCTTAAATTATAATCATATTGATATATTATAAAAAATATATAATTAGTTTTTTTTATATGGCCAAAGGAGTATATTTTTCCCTGTGTACCTCTGAAAGCAGCTTAATTGGGTGCAACAAGTCCCTGATTTACGTTTTCGGCTGAGGAAAACGTGTCAGAAGAACCAGAGGCACCGAGCAAAGCTGCTTAGGCGCCGCTTTTCAGGGCCTGCGCATCCTGGGCCAAAAGAGGGAAAGAGTTGGGAGCAGGCGGGCGAAAAAGAGAGGGCGGAGGGCAGGGGGCAGAGGAGGCGGGACAGAGATGGAGGCAGACAGGCAGAACAATGCAATTGGCGCTGCTGTTGGCCGTGCCCCTTTGCATCGAGCTGTCTGTCAAGGCAAACAGATTTACCGCCTCACCGCCTCCCGCCCATCAGCACCTCCTTCTTCCGACCGCCCCCACCACCTGCCCCCGCACCACTTTCCCCCACCCCTGCTCCTGAAGGTCGTCGGTATTGTTGTTGGCCCCATTGTTATTGTTGCCGCATTACCATCATCATCGCAGACCGGAGCGACTCACGTTTCGCTCATTTGCAGCCACTGCCATCAGCCACCCACCATTTACTCACTCACTCAGTTAGTCAGTTAGTCAGTTAGTCAGTCAGTCAGTGAGTCAGTTGGGCAGTCAGTCCATCAATCCGTCATTCCCGTTTTCGCACTCATTCAGTTTCTTTTCCCCTCTTGGTTCGCTTTTCGCTTGGCGTTCTCGGGGTCAAGGCAACACCGTCACTAGATAGTGATTATGGCCTGCACAGTGGGTTAAAAGCGGGTAAGAACTCTTGCCAAAGCTAATACAGCTACAAATCATACCGAAACTAAATGCCTTTCATTAATAAATACATAAATATAATGCTCTCTTTAGTAATTATCACATTTATGTTTGCACCAGTTTGGCAGTTTTGCCCCACTGTGCCCGCTTAATGGAAAATGAGAGCAGGCGATTTAATTTATTATTATTGTAGTTGCCTCTGTGCCTCTGCCTTTGAGGTTTTCGCATTTCGTAGATTCGCTTTCCATTTTCAAATCGCTTTCGAATGATCAGATGCGGGCCTGGTCGATGAATCAGATTAAATCCCATTTGCCCGATTGAGCAAATACTCAAATAATAATCGCCATTTATTGGCCCTACCTGAGTGGCCTGAGTGGCCCAACCTGAGGGCCCTAAAACCAGTTAGGTTACATAAGCCACCCACCTCTCGCCACGTAACATCTGGGTCTGAAATCATCAGCCTTTTGTTTTCTCGTCTAAAAATGAAACAAAAAGCAAATAAAGGTTCGCAAAAAGTTGTACACTTTTGCGTAGTTTAATTTCACAGTTCAGTGCGTTTCGGGGCGAATGGATCGCGGCTTAGACGCGCCCATCTCGGCCTGATAAGGTAACTGTTTTGGGTACATACTCGTAGTATATTCCGGTGGGACTCAGACACAGTGCAGCTCGTACATGACCGAGCGATAGGTGATTAGTAAATAATAAGATACACCTATACTTTACTATCACTACTTGGTTTCTTTTTGCCAATAATTATTTTCAAGCAATTTCCCGACTGCGTTTCGTTTTACACTTTCGTATCGCCCTATCTACACACTTTTCCACTTACAAATCGCACACTGCCAAATGCTAAGACAGCCCGCCACCAATCCCCGAATCTTTTAGCCGAACAAAAGACCACAAAGCTGGCTTTCTGGCGGAATGTCTGGCTTTGGCCCGCCAGTTGGCCAAAATGCAACCTTGGCTCCAAGCGGAAGTTCAGAGCGGCGTCGCTTTGACGCAGAGTGGAGCCCCTTCTGCGAACTACTGCATCAGCCGAAGCAGCTGGCTTCGTCGTAATGTAAATTTCCGAAAATTTCCGACTTTCCACATCCTTCACAAAGCTGGAGCTTCATTTGCCACTTCCCTTTCCGCCAAGGTAGCACAGGATTTATGGCTTTAACTGGGCAACAATAAATAAGAGTTACACAGCATGGTTACGTTCGGGCACTGCTATCGAGATTGCAATTATTAATACTCGGTAATTACACTTTTTTGGATCATTTCATTCGCAGTGCGGGCCGTAAAACATATTTTTTAGCTGCCATAAGTAAAGCGAGTTTGTTTACATGAGCAAGTTATTTATGAGGCCACAAAAATATGATGTTACTGGTAATTTAGAAGCTCCATGCAGCTAATGCGAGCGAATTGAGAAATCTGTTAGGTTTATAATACACATCCCGCTAAGAAATAAACCATAAATATTAATTGTTTTTCCACAGAGGCACGGCAGCTTTCACCTGAATAAAAGTGCATCGATGTTTTTTTGCTTTCCGCATATTTTATTACACTTATTTATTGCATTTCAATTTCGTTCTTTATTTATTACAATATTTTAGTGCTTGATGCGCATTTGTTCATTTTTTAAAGATTCAATTTGTGGGTATGGGCAAATTGAAAAGCCATTAAAGTCAATTACTGGCCATAACTTTGACAAATTTTCGATAATGCTCAGCAGAGATGAATGACTGTGTGTTTGTGTGTGTGTGTGTGTGTGTGTGTGTGTAGGGTAGGTGTTTTCCGGGGGTATGAAAAACCATAAATAATAAACGATTTCCATGGCGGGCGCAATTGAAAATCTCTTGTGCTGACAATTAAATGCAATGGAATTAAAGTCAATTTTCGCTCGCTGCAGCGCAGCCGTCGTTTATTTCTCCGGCAATTGTGGAGCATTTTTAATGGCCAACCGGACCGCCTGCGTCACTTGAGTTGTCCGGAGCCAGGATGCGGATGCGGATGTTCCGGAACTGAATCGGCAACTGTTTGCCATGGCCGTATCCTTTTATTTCGGCCTTTGTTGCTTACAGGGATTTACAGCAATCATCGATTGCCTCCTGCGGTGAGCAAGTGGGGATTGAATTGATGGGGGATGCAGTCGGGGATGGGGTGGTGATGAGGTGGTGATGAGGTGGTGATGGGGTGTTGATGGCGTGGGGAGGGGAAGGCGGAAACAGTGAGATGTCCGGCCTCCAACCGACTTTTAATTACGCCATAATTTGCGCCGTTCTGATTCTGCGGAGTTCGTTACATTGAGCAAAAATATTACATCTTCAAAAGAGTCATATTTCAACTGGCTAGTTGTATAGTAGTTATATTACCTATTAGATAACGCATTTATCACAAGTAAAAGTAATAGTAATAGTAATAGATTAGTAATAGTAATAGGGACACGCTCTTAAGCATTTGTTGGCCAAATGTGGAGGCTTGAGTATTTCTACTGCATCTGCATTGCAGGAATGCATTCCCCCTTTAGAAGGACCTTTTTCTGGAAGTGTTTTTCCTTCCTTGGCGCTGCGCTTTGATCTGCCGGAGAATTGTGTCTGCTGTGCGTCCATTTCACGCATTGTTTTTTAATTATTTGCCCAACTTTTGTGGAGATGTAAAGCGAAAGTGGGCGGGGAAACTCGAGTGGGTGCCGATAATCGGGATTGGTCTGTTAATGAGCCAACATTGTTGTGTTAATTTGCCAGGGCAGTGCTGTGGACGGTGGACAGTGGACGGTGGACAGTGGACGGTGGACAGTGGACGGTGGACGGGGTCATACTGTACAGTGGAGCCTGGGTCTTTATAGTCATTGTTTTTGCAGTTATTAAATTGACATTCGCGCTGCCTGATGACGCGTTGATTGCAATTCCCGGCAGAAGGACATGTAATTTTTATGGCCCGCCATTTTTTGTCGAAATTCAATTTGTCATTTAATTGATTTTAATGTGCACATTGCACGTTGCACATTGCACATTGCACATTGCACATTTGCACATTTTCGCATTGCCACACGGGTTATTGGATACGGTCTGGACTGGTCCGGTCTGGTCCACTTGTGTTTGTATTTGTGCTCGGTTTCCGGCCGGAGAGCCAATGCCGATCCACTGGAGTCCGCAAAGCGGTACGGAAAATGCAAATTTCCCAACGCCAAAAGAAAAGATGCGACGCGGGCCGAGTAAAAAATGAGAGAACTTTAACAAAAACCGCACGCTTAATATTTTATGCATATTTTGTGGGCATTAAAAATTAAATTAAACAAGCAGATGTATTTGTCCGTATGTCCGTGTGTCCGTATGTCCGAGTGTGTGGCCGTGGGTTTTTGTCCTATATTTATTGCATTTGCCTCGAGGGGAATTCCCTGCGTCATTCCCAGCACCAATTCGCCTTAAAATATGCAACGCAAAGTGCCAGCAAAAACATGCAGTACATAAACACACACACACTCATGCACATAAGTACTTGTACACGTGTGCGTACAAATGTTGTAAAAACATTTTTCAAAGCTCCATCACGATGCATCGTCGAGGGAAATCGGGCGGTCATTTTTTGATATTTGTTTTCCCTCCCTGAGCCGCCCACCAAAAATTTTGATGTTGATTTTATTCGAATAAAAAAATAATGTTGGCCCATATCAAAATAGTTTTCAATATAAGCTCGTTTGCCCATTTCAACGGGTATGTAAATATACATTTTTTTCTAAGTTTTTCAAATAGAAATAGGAATGTGGCGCATTTATTTAATTGTTCTACCATTTTGGTCACCCGAATTCCCAAGACGATTTACGAAAGCAAAATTCTCGTGATCTGTAAACTGTGGGAAATTCACAAATTTGTAGTTTTATCCGATTTTTTGAAAGTGGAATAAAATGCACGTTGCAACCGTAAACCCTTTGATAGTTTTTAAAACGTTTTACCACTTTAAATGCGCTGGCTTACACAAATTTTACCTTAACTCGCGATGCTCACTTTTCGGAAAACAATTGGCCAATGCAATTTCGTGAATGTTTACCTTACATTGGCCCTACCAAGTTTACAGTTTCCATTGATGAATGTAATACGCTGGCAGCCAAAAGTTTATTTACCCTTTCGAATGGCGATATTAGAGCTCCGACCAGAAATTAAACATTTATTGTGTTTAGGCTTTGATTGTGTGCATGTGGTGGTGTGCCATGTAACTGGCCAAATGAAATGGTCGGAATGAATATTTGACAATAAATAAATATGTTGTCAGTTAATTAGAAATTCCATTGAGCGAGACCATTTTGTTTGGCTTATTAGCGAGGCGCTAATTTGATTTCATTTGATTCGATTCGATTTGATTTTGCTTCGCTTACAATGTATCAGTTGTTTTTGGAATACCTCCGCTGCTGATTTGTTCAAATTTGTTGTATAAACATGCGAAATATTCAGCGGTCGAGTTGGCCAGAACCCATTCAGCCATGTAAATATGGTAGCCACACACGGCGCACTGAAAATTAAATTAATAGTCGGAAATACCTGTAACTGTATGCAACTATTTGATGTACCTAAAAAATATAAAACTAATTCTATTAATTTAGCTAGCTTTAACTATGAATTGGCCATATTTTTGGTAGCAAAACTGATCAAATCGAGCAAATTGATCACTACATTTATTTCTCCAGTGTGCTGATTTATTAATTGCTGCTTTTGACGGGTACATACTCGCGATTAAATACCTTTACACACATCCCAGTACATTTTTTCTTATCCATCATGCCGCAGTTTGTGGTGCTTAGCTCTTCGTGCGAATCGAGTGCATTTTTTCTTTTTTCGCATCTGGCCATTTCTCTGGGCCAAGTACGTGAGTGTTGGGCGCATTTTTATGGCCATAATTGTGTTTTGCCACCCATCGACGGGCTGATATTCCGATATTCCATTACAGCGCCACCCACGCGCCTATTTTTGGGCCGAATGCAAAGTTTGGATCGGCCATCAGCGGCGGATTGACTATATCTGCTATATGGCCGGGCCATAACCGTTTCTCACGCTCAAAATATGGGTTTTTGCCGTTTGGCGTTGTCTTAACTATGGCTGTTGTTACTTTTAGCTGTTTTGGTTGTTTTTGCTATTGTTTCTGACGTTGTAAACTGTCTGGCGGCAAGAGAATTGCCGTTTATGGGCGCCAGAAGGTTCGCTTGACAAAAAGCCTGGCAAAAATGCTTGCTTTGTTACTTTTTTGTTGTAGTGGTTGCACTTTTTGGCACGGCGCATGCGCCACAGGTTGCATTTCAGGCGAGTGTGTCAAGGCGGCTGCGCCACCCTCAAAAAGGCATCAACCGCAAATGCGGACTGCAATTTGAGCAATTTGAACTGCAAGTGCCTGGCTACTGGTTCGATGCCGCACGATACTTACACACCCGACTCAGCCGATCCGATCCTAACTCAAGTCACTCGATCGCATCGCCGGCTGATCTGGCTAACTGCCTTTTAAGGGGATTTGCGCCGTTCGTGGGACTCATATTTAATGGGCGCTAATTCATGGCAGTCACGCCCCGAATCGGAAGGTTTCGGATTGAGGCGGTTTCAGTTCACTTCGACCCCTGCAGTTCCTAGATACATATGTAGTTTTTGTAGGCATACGCCACATTTTGTATTAAAAAAAACTTAACGTGAATGCCTTAAGTTAAAGGGTCTAAAAACATTAATGTATTATAATATCTATATCTTTTTATCATTTTTAGACAGAATCCTTTAAATAATGTTAAGTGTCCTATAAATATTATCACGTTCATCATGTTCAGAACAGCTTTCCCTCAGCTTACTTCTTAAATATTTGCAATCTTATCCTTCGCAACAAATATTGTGGCCGAATCTTTAAAAGGTATAGCATTTTAACTATATATGCCCTCATATCACTTACATATGTACATACATATGTATAGATTGTCGTTTTATCTTGTTCCTACAACAGCCCTGTTAGATATTTCCTTAGATAAAGATAGATCTTATAAGGTCTGGTCCCTTCTCTTTCCTGCGCTCTTTCCTGCTCTCACTCCCTCTCTTTTCCGCATTGCCTGCGACGCAAATACCGTTCTTTATTATCTCCTCCTTTGCGATTCGCATAACTTTTATTTGCCAGTGTGTGTGTATTTATTTAATAATTCGCCGCTCTTTTCTTCTCTTCTCAATTATGCGGCCAGCGCCGCCGGCGACGCAGTTACAGCGCTGCCGGCGCTCTGCCGAAGCTCTGCCGGCATCGCTCAGTTGGTTTCTTTTCTAAGCGGCATGCGGTTGTAATTCTTTTAATCATTGGACTGCTTTTCGCACTCAATTGTCGCTGCTATTACGGTAATAATATCGCACTGCCCTCCGATCCTCACACATGCACATATACATACGTAAATATGCCTCGGATCGTGCTAAAAAGTGAAGTAGTCACGATGACGCCAAATGCCGTGACTTGTAATTGAAGTGACTGCGTGACTATTGCGATAGTGTGTGCAAATCGATAATAATGCGTATTTATAGAACCTAATCAAACGTGATTGATTGCCGAGCTTTGCCCTCTTTTACATTACACGATCGGTCGATCTGGAAAAGGGTCAGAAGGCCTGATAAGTGCACTCAAAGATTCCGCAGCGAGGGTTTAAAGTTCAGGGTGCTGGTGGCAAATTAAAGCATTGTGACATTCTTTAGTAGGGAATTGGGAATTCCATGATTTTTTTACCGATTAGAAAGAGACATAAAGTGAATTTTTAATTGGCTGGTAAGAAGGATTCAACAAGAACTTGGAACTCTTATCCTGAAGATATAGCTAAGACGTAATGCAGTAATCTTCTTAAATATTAAATATACAATGCTTTCCATTGACATTTGAATATACCTCCACAGCAGCTGGAACAAGGCTAAGCTAAGGCAAAGCTAATACATTTATCTACTTGACTTTGCACATAAGGTTGTTCATAAGATCTTTGAGAGATCATTTGGTTCGTTTGCTCACCAATGACAAAGGGCTTCGCTTACAAATTAGTGGTGCAAACAAGCAAATTAACAAAAGATTACACAATGTTTAGGCGAAAAGAGCTCAGCATACCCCCAACAGGCCAAAGGCTGATAAATTCCGGTCAGAATCAAGATAAAAAACGACAGGAGGGCCCTTGAGATTAGAGTGCGATTGCACGCAAGTGGATTATCAAAACGCTTATCACAGCAAAACACACGCAATTGCTCGACGGATTGGGGTTCATTCATAAAGTCCTCGAGTCGAGTGACTTTCACTTTAAATGGCCTGATCTGAGGATCAGATACATATGTATGTATATGTATGCACATTTGCATATAGATCGGAAAAGTGGCAGGGCAAGTTCTCGCTGTTGTATATCAAAAATGCCCAATGAAAAAATGCAAAAATTCTAAATTTATAAAAAAGCAACAATCAAATTCGCACACATGCCTACGTACACATGTTTCGCACATGTGTGTATTACGTATTAAATTCACCAACAGCTACAACAAATTGGGCTGGCAAACAAGTGTGCGTCTGTGTGCGTGTGTGTTCCGCTTAGTATCTGTGTGAGTGCCTGATCAAGGCGGCGCAGTCGGCGTCTCCGTCGGCGTCGCCCGTTAAAAAAGCAGCAAAGTGAGCCCTACACGCGCATGTAAAGTTACCCACACGGACGGCCCCACACACGCACACACTCACGCGGACACTCGAGTGTGCCAAAAATAAGGCAGCAACAACAAGCCAACAGACAGCGTCGACTGCGACGCAACTAACGCCAAGTAAAACTGACGGTTAGGGCCAAACCGACGGTCGAGATACCCCTCGAAATTTGATGATCCTCTGATTAAGAAAAGAAAAGGAAATAAGTTATGAAAAAATAATTACAATAACTCACTAATAGAATCTTATGAGAACGGGTAATTAAAGAAAAACCAGATGTAGTTTACATTTTCAAAACTATAAGAACGAGTTTTATTTCATTAAAATATCTTATTTTGATCCTTCCTTTAGTAATATGAGTTCTGATATATTTAAGTATATATTTAGCTTTCCAAGCTAATATCATAAACTTTATAACCCATAATCTTAACAGGAATGCCCTCCTCAAGGGTATCAAAAACACACATTTTTGGCGCTTATGGGTCGTAAAGTTGACCTTCAAACAGCAACATTTGCCGAAAAAATACGAGCAACCAAAACACACACACGCATACGATGTGCAAAAAAAAAACACGACTAACGACAATCCAACGGACACGCATACACGCGAAGGTACAACTGCCAAAAAATTGCAAGCTTTTTTATTGTTGTTTTGTTTTTGGGCTGCGCCCCTACGAAAACGCACACAAACACGTGTACGAAAATATACATGTGAGTAGGGCAAGGGGGCGGGGGGCAGTGGCAGTAACGGCGATGACGCTATGTGCATACCATGATAATTTTTTGTTGTCTCATAGAATCTAATTTGGCGAGCGCATTTTACAGAGAGCGCCGAAGGCGCAAGAGAACGAAATGGTTGAGCGGGGGCGGGGGATCACGCTGCTGTGGCGCAGTCGCCATTTTCTTGGCTATTCATACTCCCTTATTTTCAGCTTATTTATTTAAATTTGTAACAGTTTTTTACTACGTAAATAACATATATATTCTTATAAAAAAATAATTAAAATAATAAAAAATATTTTTTTTTTGTTCCTATGTAAAATATTAATAAAATTTAAAAAGGGTTTTGAATCAATGATTTATAAAGTTTAATAATTTATTTAGCTAATTTTATTCAATATTTATTAATAGTAAGGGTGTATTTTAATTTTGTTTTGTTCTTGGCGAGTTAATAAAAATAAAAACAAAACCCTGTTATTTTCCCGATCTGATGTTCATTTTTTCAACCAACTTTTTGCAAACATTTTGCGCTTTTTATGCTGTCTGTTCTCTTTTGTGAGCGTTTACCAAAACAGCGAGAGAGAAATGGCGCTCTTCGCTGCAAAATCGCTCAGTGTGCGTGTGCATGTGTGTGAGTGGCGATCGGTATCAAGGTTTTTGGCAATTTGGTTCGCGTCGTCGTCGCGCCTCTGCTGCTGTCGCTGCCTCAGCCACTGCCTCTGCCTCGGTCGGCGTTGCCTTTTTCTAGTTGGACAGTGCTGCGTTGCTTATTCTGCGTTTGTTCGCTTCTTCAGTTTTTGCAAATTGCCGCGCCAGATCAGCGAGCTTCGCGTGCGCTCAAAAGTAAGAAAAAAATTCACAAATCTCTCTGCCGCCGCGCCGGCTGACTGCGCTGCCGACGTCGACGCCGACGCACGTTTCGCGCGGCACTCTTAACCTATTTTTTCGCGAACCTCGCATTAGTTACAATTTTGTTGTGATGTTGCGCGGCAGATACGCGGCGGATACGGACGGGTTGCGTTTGCGCGGATTCTAACACACACTCACACACCCAAGAAACACACACACACACAGAGCTCCGCCCACACGCCCTAATAAATCGACAAAAAGTGCATTTGCAGTCGGAAAACCTGCAAGAATATATTACACATTTTTGATAAAAAAAGAGTTAAATCTAAAATTTAAAATCTAAAGTGCTTCAATCAGTGCCTTGAAAAATAAACCTAGAATAAAATACCCCCGACCCAGATCATTACTGATCAGTGAAGAAAAATGTGGTGCCTTGATAGAATTTTAAAGTTTTGTGTCTGACATATTGGGCAGCGAGTATCAAAAGAAAAATATAGAAGTATATCAGTATAGCAGCAACCGAACCCAACTGTACCTCTTGCGCCCAGACAATTGGCAAATCTAAGCCCATCAAATTGGATTACACTAACTTTTGGCTGCTGGAGTCACTCTTGGAAAGGTTAGTACAGCACAAGACCCATCAGATCCAGCAGTTCCACCAGACCCACATCAAGTATACGACCTGTCTCAACGGCGGCGAAAGTGAATGGGAATGGAGAACTCTCGGCATGAGCAGAGAATCGAAAGCGAAAGTTCCCAAGTGTTGCGCATTAAGTAATACCCATACAGTGGCACCATAATCGCATACTGCATATAGTATGAACAAGTGTAGATAAGGTTTATTTTTCCTGCGAATTTCCAACTGGCATTCCTTTGCCCACTAACCCTCGGCTCCAACTATTTGGGTCACTTTTATGGGGCTCTACTTGTAAAGGGGGTCTCAGATAAAACCTTTGCTGACGATTTGAAAGCGACAGTACCTCGAGACCAGATCTATAAAACCCGATTAGCTGGGCATCGTCAGCTCATCCGGCGCGTGTTATGTAATCCCAAAAAGTATGTCCAATGTCAGGGTAAGTCGCAGAAAAAAGTGTGATACCTGGGAATATACCTACATAAAAGTAGTTTGGGGAAAGCTTTACAATATCTTTAGGGGATTTTTCGAAATAATTTATTTGAGATTAGTTATGGCACTTTGAGAAGTAATGGAATGATCAATAATTTCGAAACAAGGTACGTTTTAGAGGACTTTGGAATATCATATCACACATTCTATTACTCCGTGGTATTTTATTTCGAAAACAAATAATTACATAAACAAATGGGGCAACTAAAATCCATTATTTGCTTATGATATTTCAAGGACTTTTCAGTTCAGCCACTTCCATTACTCTTCAAAATGGGTAATACTAAGCACCCCCTATGAGGTGGAGTATATTTGGGGGACCTTCAACTGTCCTACACACTGCGAATCGAGAGTTCGATTTTGACGGTTCTTATCTACATATATGTGTATGTTTGTACCTTGACAAATGGACAAAAAACCCCGGATCACTTACATCACAATCCGATTGAGTGGAATCCATTATGTATGCGAAAAGCCCTATGGCATAACAGCAATCCGTCCGATTTATCTGCCGACTATCTATTATCTCGCTACGTGAGTGCGATGTAAAGCGAAGGTATTTACCGTTCTACCCTTCCACCCACAACCCCTCTCCCTTTCAATTTAGCATATCAAGTCATGCGTAAAAGTTATCTCTAAAAATATACACGAAAATGTTCACACACACGCCACCACTCACACACACAAGTAGCGGAAGAAAAACCTAAAACATGCGAAAATTATCTATAAATTTAAATTTTTACAATCTGTGCGCGATTATAGCAACAACCAAATTGCTACCAAAAAAATAGAAAAAAATCGAAAAAAAAGAATAATAAAGAAAAAGCTTTGAGCTGACGTCAAACGCGCAGCGACAGCTTCGCTGGCAGCGCCAATTTATTTTACACAATTAAGGGTGTGCACGAAAAGCAGGCAGAGAGATTGAGAGAGATATGTGGCTATATACATACATATATATGTATATATATATTCTATATTCTATATGGAAGACATGGGCGATCGCTCATGCTCACAATCACACTCGCAATCACATTCACCAACACATGCGCACACTGGCACGCACGGACACACACACTCATTACTTTGTGCCAATTTAGATTAAAGGCAACGAGCACCGACCACGGACCACGCCCCCTTCGCAGCCCACCAGCTAGCAATGTTATGGGGGAAAAAATGGAACAAGAAATGCTCGCGAAAATCCCACAAAGAAAGGTTATCGGTCCTAACTGATCACTATTTATATATTTTTCGACATTAAGTTTTAGTTTGCTCTTTATTATCCCATTACGGAAGTAGTAATGAAAGTTCTTGGAAAATGAAAGTAATGAAATTCTGAAATTCCATATTATTTTGATACCATAAAGCGGAATTCGGTTGGTATTCAGAATGCCACTTATCCGTCCTATTTGATTCCGCGTATTTTCGATGTCACTGCAACACAGATAGCCTACGCCTTCTAAATAAAATATTTAAGTAAACTAAAATATATAGTAGTAGTATGATACTAGAAAACCCTTCGCTTAAAGCCTTTTATGAACTGAACTATGATTAGATCACTCTCTGTTCGCTGTGATAAAAACATTTCTAAAATCGCATACATTCGAGAACAACTGACTGGCCTTAGAATAACAAAAGACGAGCAGAACGCTCCAACGCACAGAAGCGGTGCATTGTTACCTTTTGCGCAATGTGTTATTTATTTATTTATGTATTTATGCAACTTATTTATTGTACACTTTTTTTCTGATTTGTATTTATATGAGCGGAGCGGAGAAAACATTTTTTCAGTGCGAATTTGTTCGAACAACTGTGTAAATACGAGTGACACTATTGTATAAGACGTATGCGACTGGCGAGGGGTTGGTCCACCCTAATGGGTTGGTCCGTGTGGCACACATATCTGCCTAAACCCAGGGCCAATTTAACAACCCCCTTCCCCCGTCCCCAATTTTGCTCTCTTTTTTCCTAGGGGAAGATCACCGCGCTCCCTGTGAAAATGCTGCCTTCTTTTTTTTTGCTCCCTTAGTTTATTTTCGGATTATTCTGCGCCGAACTTATAAATACATTTGTGAGGAGGATAAAAGCTTTGTAGTAGCTGTATGTATGTATTGTTGCATGTATTGGCCCACCTCAGGAATAGGAAGACATGCCAAATGCGAATACCTACCGCCCAAGTATTTGCAAACAAAAACATAAATTATTTTGTTTAGCTTGAATGGATTGCATATTTATAATTTGCTCGTTTTGTGGATCTCTTCATCTATTTATAACTCTTATTTTTGGGGTGTGTTTTGTTGGTCAAGATTAATATTAGAACTCTCCAATGGGAATTGATTGTTGACTCATTGAAACTCTTACTGAGTTATTACTGACTACACAATACGTTTTGGGATTAGCAGCATTACCTTTGATTAAATGAATAATAATACTTGTAAGAAGCCTTATAAGCTGGTTACAATCATAAATAATACAATGTATAAATCAGTAAAACTTTTATCCTATACTCCTATATTTAGATTCTCAAAATACGTTGTTTTAAAGAACTGTGAAGATACACCTCTCATTCTAGGTTAAATAAGTTAAACTTTACTTTGGTTTATCTTGAAAAGGAATATAGACAATTAAGGGATTGTCTTCCTCCTAAGTAGAAATATAATTCTAAATTCCTCGGTATTTGATTTGAGATTTCTCTTGTAGCAAGGGCAGCTTCCAAGTTGCCTTTTCGCAAATTCCACCTGGGAATTTTACAGTGCCAAGTCAGTGGCACATGTTGCCCAATAGTTGGTTGCTGTTCGTGGATTTAATTTAATTTTTTGCCTGAATTAGGGCCACATGTCGGCGATCGACGTTGTCAGAGGACGATCGGGGTAGTAGGGGGCCGGCACGGTCTATAAGGTCTATAAGGTCTGCCCACGCAGAAGCGCGCGCGATTTGTCAGCCGGCAAAGTTTCGTTTATTTTGCTGGTGGCTTGGTGTTTATTGTCGGTTCTTGTTCGTGTGCTCATGTGCTCATGTGCCTGAGGTTGCTTTTGGCAGGGTTTAAGTGGGCCCACACACACATAGGTACAGTCATAGGTATGGATACATATATACACAGATATTTGTATATATACGCCTTCGCGCGTCTGTTTGTTTTGTCATGTTGTTTGCGTGTACTTAGTGCTATCCAAGTTGTTGTCGCTGCTCTCTCATAGACAATTTCTAAGTGTGTTCGTCGAATTTGGGTCAGTCAGCGAAAAAGTCCGCCGCGTCCTCTGCACCCCACCTCATCCCCCACCTCTCCCTCCTTCTTTTTCCATCAGAGTGTCATTGTAATTGCAAATATCCGAGGCAGGGACAAACAGATACGATACGACCACAGAAGCTGTCGCGCTGCTCGAGCATTTCGGCTGCCCACGCCGCCAACTGAAAGATGCCAGAATTGTGCATCATCTTTACTGTAGCACACATACTCGTACATACATATATAGTTTGCATGGGCAAAAGTAGCAGCAGCAATATCAAGGCACATGAAATTGGCACATTTAATTGCCCAGAAAGTGTCTGACCACAGACACTTGACGTAATTGTTCTTGTTCCCCGGCCACTTATGCTTGCCAAAAGTAGTTTTTCTTCTGCATTATTTAATCGAAATTAATTTCGTTCTGATTATTTCGATGAACGCTCTCTGCATGCACTTCTGTCCGTATGTGTCTCGTATCGTGTGCTAATTGAGTTGCGCCGCTGCACCACGTGACGTATGCGCAATATATTAGGCATACGCCCCGTTTAATTCAGGCAGCACGATCGGCGAAAGCTCAACGTTTAGCAGCCAATAAAGCGTTGGAGAGTTTTTATGGCTATTTATTAGCCACACTGCTTCCCTTTGCTGGGTAGTTCCCAAAATGTAATCTTGGTTTGCTAAAATTAAAAATAAATTATAAACAAACACATCTTTACAAGAATGAAACCAAAGATAACGAATTTACCAGTGTAATTTTGCCGAGGCTCAAAACAAAACCCCCTACAACAAGACAATAGCAACTCGACGACAGCTGAAGATTCTTGTAAAAGTCATTCAAAATCGAATCGTTGGTTCGGCCCACGGCGGATTTTCAAAATCGAAGACAGCTCCTCGAGTGGCGGACATTGGAGTACTTGAAAGCTGAAAAGCGAAGTCCGGTCGAGTGGCTGCTGCTGCCCCTTGGCTAGATTCCAGATTATGACCATTGGCCACCAGCACCCACAGTGCTCAGCCGTAACTGTAGTTGTTACAAGCGTTGGTAGTCCGTGAGTCAGTGTTTGAGAATCGCGAAGCTACCCAATGCACTGGAAAAAAAGATATTACACAATAGATTCTCAAAAACCGAAATGTGCTTTTCCCATAAATTTCAGTTACAATACGGAGCCCATTAAAGTTAAAAGAGCAGTCAGCTGATTTATATAAGTATTTATATACTTGCATAACTTACAATACTCGATATTCAAAACCTTGCAAGATAGTTAAATGGACGTATTAAATTAAAGATAGTTTCTCCATGTAGTAAGATCGTTGTAGAGAGCGAGCATGACATCATCATGACCTGCTAACGAGTGGCAATTTCAATTCACCTCAGATCATAACTCAGCCTATGTTATGGGGGCCTCTGTTGCGCCCCAGCCTTTCCCCGACACGACCCGACCCGCCACGCCCCCTCTCCAGTAATACAGTGTGTAGCTGATAGGCGCGAGCAGTCGGCTAATTTCATTTGTCGTCTTGTACACAATTTCGCACTTCTTGGCCGCCCACACGCTGCTCGACACAGTTTCGCACTAATGTCTGCATCCCTGATGCCCCTGCCCCGCCCCTTTTCACTAGCCCCCCTTTGCCACCCGCCCGCCCGTCTTTTCCCCATGGGCGGGTAAACGGCATAAACAGTTTTGCGTGTGGGCGTTCTATTCCTGGCCGCGGACTGAACTGCTCTGCACTGCACTGCACGCACTGCAAGGCAATTAACACATTTGTATCTGACAAATGTAAAATGTATCTTTTGGTGGACCCCTCCGCACTGCCGCCCTCCGCTCGCCAAGCCACTGAATGGACTCTTGTGCCGCTGCTTAATAATGCATTTCTCTAAAAATATCCCGCAATGAGCGACAAGTTAAATTATTGTATCTGCTGCTGGACCGCTGGTCGCCACGTAAACACACGCCTTGGAAAATTGCACATTTTTATTTATCTATGCAATTTTAAATCCGAGTGGGACGCGTTTAACCAATGCTCACAACAATGAAGTGGTAAACAAAATGCTTAGGATGGGGGAAAAATGTGTTAATTGAATTTTACTAAATTTCTTGCTCAAGTCTGCGCTAGGGGATTTTCGTTTGATGATATGCACTGTAATAAATAAGTACAACATTTGGTTTTTATTGGTAAATTAGTCACAAATAAACTGAGCGATACATACAAATATCTCTTGTATTTACTACCCATTCTAGGGAATTCCAATGGCCCCAAATAACCACATCCCAATACCCATAGCCCAGAGTTAATTAAGCAGCCAAACATTTGATTTAGTTCGGCAAACACGTGCATAAATCAATTTGGTGTACACATCACCCTAATATCCCTCGCTCCCACAACTTCGCCCACCGAGGTTGGTCGGCTCTGTGACCCAGTTAGGCCGGCTAATAGCCACTAGCTGTTTTCCCAGTGCCCCGTATCCACCCAGTACCAGTAACCTCCTACAGTTGACCTTGCTCAACATTTTGCTGGCTTTACTTTATTTTGTTTTATATATGTATATTTTGATATTTTGTTCGATCCAAGCCAAGCCTCGAGCCAAAGGCTAAATGGAGTTTTTGGCCTCAGCTTTCGGGCCGCGCTAAATCAATCATGATCTGGCGTGGCTGTATCTGTATCTGTATCTGTATCTGTATCTATGGGGCTGATGTATCTGTATCTGTAACCGGCGACCTTCATCATTTACAAGCTGGCCAAACCTTTGGCAAACGCTTTCGACCGGGCTGATTCATTAAAGCCACTGTTGTTGCTGCTGCTCAAAGTTTACTTTGCGGCATTTTGCACATTTGACCATTGAGTCAAGGTGAACCGCGAACGCGCTAATCTTGATCTCGTTTGCCTTCTGCAAGTGTCTATCTGTATCTGTGCAACTGTATCTGTGTTCGTATACATGTAACTGTGTGCATTAGCCAATTTAAAATATTCATTTTGGCTATCTGAACAAACGCATCTCCATTTCGAGTATTTCCATTGATTTATGACCGCTCTGCTATATCGAAGGGCAGAAATATGAAAGCGTTTTATGAACGTATCGAGAGCACCGGAAAGATTAACTTACTTTGACATTTATAAAAAGAAATATATATATTTATTAAAAACTTTCAACGAGGAAATGGCAAACATACTTTTTCCCAAGAAAAAATGATTATTTATAATTTTAAGTTCGATAAGCAGTAAAAATATTCCTAGCCCAGATTACTTTCCTTCCTAAACATTATATACAATTATAATTTCTGTTTTATGGAAAAAACAAATGTCCAACTTGTTATAAATAGTTGCCTTTGGCGCCCAAAAAAACCCATGAGTGTCCGAATTTTTGGGCTATCTTTTGCTGACAGATACGGATACAGAAACCATGTAATGACCATGTGGGCGCTCATTATTTCTAGCCAGGTTTTTTTTCGCGTTCGTTGAACTCGCAACGGTAAATTTACAACGCGCATAACAGCAACAACAACAACAACCAACCTACGCCAACATGTAAAGTTCTAAAGCAAAGATAAACAGCAAAGCAAAAATTGAAAACTAGCAGCAACAAAGCAACAAAAAAGAGGAAAATAGACGAGAAGATCAACAAGCGTCAAACGTCAGCGGCAGGCAGCAACAAATATCAACAAACTACTTTGTATTTATAATTATTATCGCGGTTCCGAGTATCTGTGTGAGTGCTCGTTCGCGTATCTCACGGATACCCACTCGCACACACACTCGCTCAGCTTTGCGCGAACTATTTAGAACGTGTAAATTGAACAGAAAAAGCTGAAAAAACTATTTCGCTTACAGCTGAGCGCTAAGCGCAGGCTGCGCAGTCGGCAGTCGGCAGCGCTGTCGACGTCGCCGTCTCGCACGATAAGGCGCTTCTAACTGAAAGTTGAAGGCCTTTACTGATACGCCCCGTGCGCCTCAGAAGTATATATTACTTGTTCCTTGGTCTTTTGTATACCCTCGCAAAGGGTGCTTCAACTATAGTGTGAAGATCAGATTTTTTAGAAGAATTACGCTTTTGGTTTACATTTGCTTTTTGTTTCGCTCACTTACATAATTCACTATTATGATAAAAACACAACTGTATTGAGTCATAACCACACAAATAATATTGAATAATCTGAACAGTATGTGACAACCCACTTTGCCAGAAATTCAGAATATTTTTGGAAGTGATTAGCATATATTTGCACATATTGTACGTGTTTATTATCGCTGCTGAAGTGATCTGCAATCAACGATCCCTTGAAATGAATAATATGGAATAAAAAGGGTACTCCAACTTCGATTTGCATAATCGCCCTTATTTGCGTACTGTGTGACTGGCAGTTAGCGTTTATTATCTAAGTATGCTGTTGACGCGTGACAAAATGTTTTTTTTTCCCATTAAACGCCTCTTCTGCTGCTGCTTATCTGCGTATCTTCAGGTTTGTATCTGCATCTTGATATTGATTCGCTGGGCGTTACAGCCGCACGTTTCAGCTGATGGGCAGTTAAACGGCAGTTAACATATTGCGCAATTTGCGGATCGCACCCGCCTCCATCTGCGCCCAACTGCCCCGAGTGCCCCGCCCCCAAAAAGCCGCCAGAAGTCCGCTGATAAGCGCTTAAATATTTTTAAACAATTTACGTAAGCGCAGCGGACGCTACAGTTGTTTGAAAGTAAAAGTTGTCATTAATTAAACAGAACAATCGGGGAAGCGGCAACAACTTTGTGTTTGCATTCATAGCAAATTTGCATTGAAAGCGCAAGTGTAAATAAAAACTGCAATCGCATGCTACGCCGACGCCGGCGTCGACGCCGACTGCGCTGCCGCCCGTCAACGAAAACGAAATTGAATGAAAAAAAGTGTATAAAGTGCACAATACGTCGAAATTGCTTGGCTTTTATTTTTTTTACTTTGGCGCCGGCGCCGACTACGTTGCGTTCTATTTTTTTTAACTTTCCCAAACTTGGTAAATAAATGGCCAGTAAATTTATTAAGAAAAAAGTGAAGCTAGAATGACACAATTAAGAGAGATTTTATGATTACAAATGATTTATGGGCAACGAAAAATATATTTCTGACTGCCGTCAAACCGGATTTCAAAAGATGAGAAGTTTCATTTATTTTTAGGGAATTCAACCTTAACTTTGTACTTCAACTTTATTAGCACATGATACTGCTAATTTCGAAAAAGTACCTTTATTTCCCCACAATCTTAACAATTCGATAAATATTTAATGCTTACAAAAGCTTTGCTGGTCTTAATTTATTTTCATTTCTATGAATCAGTTTTTACTCATTTGAGTGACAATCGGAAATGATAACCTTCTGGGTTTTGCAATTATTTTGGCTGTCTTTATTTATTACCATTGTATAGTTCTTTCATAAATTATTTCTTATCAAATGACCATAAAATAAACTATTAAAGTAAAAATACTTTATGATAAAAACTTTATTTATACAGTTTCTTGTATATAACCCTTAAGAGTTGCAAAACAATCCTACAAATATATACAAATCAAGTCGTTATAAAACACGTGATTGAATCATATCACTCAGACTTGCGAAACTAAAATTGAACTCAGCTAAATTTAAAATTCAAAAATGGAAAGCACAACTTTGCGTTGCGAAATTTTCGAATAAAAATACAGAACACATATTGAATAATGCAGATATAAAACCCAACATTTAGAACCTTTTACAGAGAGCGAAAAAGATAGCAAACGAAGGCAAAAATGTTGTGGGCGATCGAAAACGAAAGTTGACGTTTGAAGCGATTTTAGTTTATTTTGAAATCAAATCACACAAATAGAGAAAGAGAGCAAGGGAGATGGAACATCGCCAATAAAAAACGCTTACGACAGCGGGTAATGCACGCACACACGCTGTAATTGTTGTTATTACCAGAGCAAAAGAGCAAACTCATTCACTTTAGTGCGCATACCGAACCGATCTAATCTCTCGCACGCGCGCACCCACTGTCGCTCGCTCTCTCTGTCCTTCTTTCTCTGTTTTTCCCACTATGCCGCTCTCTTTCGTGGCGCATCGGGCCCTCTCTTTCGCTCCCCATTGAACACCTCTTTCTCACGGTCAGCAGTTCGGTTTGCGAAAAAGTTCTTTGACGTTTTGTTTATTTATTTTGTTAGGCGCTCGCGTCGCCGGCAAAAGCTTAAAGCTCTTGCGATCTCTCTTAGTTCCCCTCTTTTTTTTTACAGGGTATTCGTAGAGCTTATGGGTAAACCAATCATCAATCTTAGGTGCTGCACATTGCTTTTGAGTATGATCGAATTTTTTGAAGTGTTACATAAACTGACAGTTATAGCAGTCTAGTTAATGATGTTTATTTAAAATCGCAGCGGTATATATGCTTTTACTTTTTTGTTACATTTACCGAGGGTATAAAAGTCGCAGAAGTTGCCAAATCGATTAAAGGAAAAGCAAAAGTACCTCTTATCGGAGCCCCATTTCGCCCCTTCACTTTACCCCCTGTAAACGCACTGGACTCTGAGCAAAGGCCGTTGAGATTAGGCGGTGGATTCCAGGCGAATGTAATAAAGAAATATAAGCATATGAATATAAACTCTATTCTTAGGCTCTTAGCTATGTAAGGAGGTGGGTGGTGGTAGGGGCAGGGTGAGGGGGAGGGGAGGCTCCATAAATTGTGCGATAGATAAGCCACGAATGCCATCCATTATGCCACCAGTCCCTTCCATCGGTGTGTCAACCAAATTTGCATGGATTGCTCGTCTATTTGGCCGAGTAATTAACAGTTAGCCAGCAGCCAAACATGGCGGCAACATGGCAAAATGGCAATTAACACTCTAATACAGATGCAACTGTGGAGTTTGCGGAGTTTGGCAGCACCACAACAACAACACGCATGGTGCGGTTTGTTATCGGGCGCCGGAAATGCAATAAATAATTGAGAACAGCCCCGAGCATTTGGTAATTGTAATGAGCAATTGTGTTCAATGACAAATTATCATTGGTATTTCTTGTACACCGTTACACACGACCAAAAATGTGTGCCATGGCGGCGATAGAGATAACGGGGTCGAAAGCTTGACACTTCCGTTTCCGGTTTAAAAGTAGTGTGCACGGAGAAGTTTGTCTAGGGGTTGGGGTATTATTTTTAGTATCAAATGGGATTTTCCCATTCAGGCTGCGTTACCTAACACTTATTCGTACGATAAGTAATAAACAAAGTAGGTTTAAAGTACATGATCCTATGCAGAACTCAAAAATAAAATGAGTTTAAGGGAAATGCCAAATAATTTGATTGTGCTCTTGTCTCGCCCCGTACTTATGCATTTGCCTTCCACCTTACAGGTACAACACTGACCAAGGAGCGATGGACCAGCAATTCTGCTTGCGCTGGAACAATCATCCCACAAATCTGACCGGCGTGCTCACCTCACTGCTGCAGCGGGAGGCGCTATGCGACGTCACGCTCGCCTGCGAGGGCGAAACAGTCAAGGTGCGTCTCTGAGATACTTTTGGAAGTATATACATAGCTGACATAATTCATATTCTTCCACAGGCTCACCAGACCATCCTGTCAGCCTGCAGTCCGTACTTCGAGACGATTTTCCTACAGAACCAGCATCCACATCCCATCATCTACTTGAAAGATGTCAGATACTCAGAGATGCGATCTCTGCTCGACTTCATGTACAAGGGCGAGGTCAACGTGGGTCAGAGTTCGCTGCCCATGTTTCTCAAGACGGCCGAGAGCCTGCAGGTGTGTGTAAATTGGGATTTACTCTTAATAATGAGGGATATCCGGAGGTCATTCGGTGAACAAATCGTTTACAGAACCAGAAACTTGCGATTTATTTGTTAAATTTAATAGCAGAGTAAATATTCTATTGTTCTTTATAATTGTAGTTGTTGTATTTGTCATAGACGATCTTTAGTATCAGTTTCAACAAAGTATGTTAGTTCACTTTGAATAGTCTTGTTTTTTAAATGGGGGAATGCCCGAATTTGCGTCCGCTTCCCCCTCTATCAACTATTCAACATGAACTTCTAATAACATGTATATTATTTGGGATTCTTGCAGGTGCGTGGTCTCACAGATAACAACAATCTGAACTACCGCTCCGATTGCGACAAGCTGCGCGACTCGGCGGCCAGTTCGCCGACCGGACGTGGGCCGAGTAATTACACCGGCGGCCTGGGCGGCGCTGGGGGCGTGGCCGATGCGATGCGCGACTCCCGCGACTCCCTGCGCTCCCGCTGCGAACGGGATCTGCGCGACGAGCTGACGCAGCGCAGCAGCAGCAGCATGAGCGAACGCAGCTCGGCGGCGGCAGCGGCGGCGGCGGCAGCAGCGGCGGTAGCGGCCGCCGGCGGCAATGTGAATGCGGCTGCCGTCGCCCTGGGCCTGACCACGCCCACCGGCGGCGAACGATCTCCGAGCGTGGGCAGCGCCAGTGCAGCGGCGGCGGCTGCGGCGGGAGCGGCAGCGGTGGCAGCGGCCGCCAATCGAAGTGCCAGCGCCGACGGATGCAGCGATCGGGGAAGCGAGCGCGGTACGCTCGAGCGGACGGATAGTCGCGATGATCTATTGCAGCTGGATTACAGCAACAAGGATAACAACAATAGCAACAGCAGTAGTACCGGCAACAACAACAACAATAATAACAACAATAGCAGCAGCAACAACAACAACAGCAGCAATAGGGAGCGCAACAACAGCGGAGAACGTGAGCGGGAGCGGGAAAGAGAGCGTGAGCGTGAGCGAGACAGGGACAGGGAGCTGTCCACCACGCCGGTGGAGCAGCTGAGTAGTAGTAAGCGCAGACGTAAGAACTCATCATCCAACTGTGATAACTCGCTGTCCTCGAGCCACCAGGACAGGCACTACCCGCAGGACTCTCAGGTGAGCACGGTCCACTGAACAAGTAGTGCAGTAGAATTCTATCCTATGAACCACGCATTGCGTATACGTAATTTTTATAACATTGGACATTGCGTATACGCACAGTGGTGCGCAGAATGTTTTTGATTGGTTTGGAGAAGCCAACGACTTAAAATCTTTATACAAAACTGCATACTGTTTGGTATCTTTATTCAAGCTAAAGAGTCCCTAGAATTTAAAAAGTAATTTAAATAAATCTTCATTGTTTCATTATCCCAATCAGAATACGGATATAATGGCTTGCCTACACGCAGGCTTCTGCATAAAAAAACAGCTAAGGTCCCCGAAGTTAGCCTTCCGTGTTTATTTAATTGTTTTATTGGCCAGCTCTTTGCCCTCGCAATTAAATTACCTCTGTTTCTGGTTTTTGTTTTCCCACAAACATACCTAAACAATTTGCCAGATCCGTCAGTCCGTCAGTCAGCCAGCAATTCCGCATTTAAATGTTGTTTTTTTGTGGTTTGTACTTTAATTGCCTGACAATTAAAATTAATTAGAAATTATCTCACATTCAAACAGGCGACAAATGCTTATTAGTTACATTATAATTATGTTATTATTACTTTATACAGTTTTAAACGCAGCTTTACCATTTATGTGAGATAATAAGCTTATTTTTACTCTGATTTAATTTTCTTTTATAGAATGAAAACCCGAAAAAATATTATTATTTTATTGAATAGGTACATCTACTGTAAAATGAACTTCAAATAACATATTTGTAGTAGTTTATTGATTATAATTAAGTTCCAGCTATAAGTGTTTAGCAAGAAACCCCCTTTTTTATTCTTATGGATTTATAAACTGCAATAGCTGAGAAATTAGACTTTGGAAGCCCATAAAATGAGAGCCCCTTTTAAGTGTGCAGATTTGCCCAAGTGTCATTCGAGGCCTTAACACATATCAACAACTTAAATCCGACAAAACCCGGTTAGAGAGTTGATGCCATATCTTACACATATCTTTATTTGGCGTACCACCCAATGGGTCGACCTTCGTGCCGCTTCGCCATAAGCCATAAGCCTGCCAAACTTTTCACTATCGGTCTGTGGGTGGTGGAGGGTGGGGCAGCAGGCAGGCAGGCAGGCAAGCAAACAAACAAACAATATCAACATTTATGTTTGGCATGTGCGATACGAGGGGAACGCGCTCCACTCGCTCTACTCGCTCACATGACTGCGGTATCAACTGAGGCCGATCAAATAGGGCGACGCTGCTGTTTTTGGCAGCTATTTCGGGTTTCGGGTTGTTATCAGCGGGCGTGAAGTTTGCGGGCCAGGCACGTGCCGCTCTCCCCTTCGATAAGACTCTCTCCCAGATCTTTCAAATCTCCTATAAACCTATTCTTGCTTTTGGCCTAGGATAAATATTTACGATGTAATTCATTTCTTGTTGGGTTCTACTTGTGTGGCGGTATCTAATTTTCAAAAAACGTCTTGTTTTTAGGCCAACTTCAAGTCGAGTCCCGTGCCCAAAACGGGCGGCAGCACATCGGAGTCGGAGGACGCCGGCGGTCGCCACGACTCGCCGCTCTCGATGACCACCAGCGTCCACCTGGGCGGCGGTGGGGGCAATGTGGGCGCGGCCAGTGCCCTGAGCGGTCTGAGCCAGTCGCTGAGCATCAAGCAGGAGCTGATGGACGCCCAGCAGCAGCAGCAGCATCGGGAACACCACGTGGCCCTGCCGCCCGATTACTTGCCGGTAAGTTTGGTCAGTCAGATCAGAGCAGTCGATTGAATAGAGTACATCTCGAGTTTTGATTGAATTTCGATTATGATTTTGTTGCTGCATCGTTTAGTTTGTTAAGGTTTTTTCTTTTTGAACCGGTGCGATGGTTCCAGCTACTGTACAGAACATTCTTGTAATGCCTTTTTGTTTAAATCAGCTATATACCTCTAAGCTAGCCAATTGCAAAATGCTTCCCAAAAACATGAGACAGCCTGGCTCAAAAATTGTATTCTTTTAAAATTTAAGTAAATCAAAGCGAATCTAGCAAAATGGGAGCAGAACGAAGGATTGGTGAATGATTGCGTTTAATTGAATTTTCCAAATTCGAAGCGGAATATCGGCCAAAGAAAAAGAAAAAATCTCAACAATGCTGCGCCTCAAGCAAAAGTAAAGTAAAACTAAAGTAAAGTAAAGACCAGAAAATCCTTCCTTCTATCAGATCCATGTTTCGCCAACAACATTTTCTCAATCCTGTGTGTAGGTGAAAAAGTCAGAAGCGTTTTTAGGCAGCAGTGGCAACAAGTCCATGCACCAAATGCTCCTGCACCAGGCAGTGGAGGCTCAGTTGAAGAGCTTCCAGCTGCATTACCAGAACGAGGGTTTGGATTCCGCCATGCAGCGATTGCTGGCACAGCAGCAACATCAGGAGCAGCAACAGCAGCAGCACCAGCAGCCACACCATCCGGTGGGAAAATCACACAGTCCAGCGATAGCATCAGGATCTGCAGGGGGAAGCTCACGGAAAAGTGGTCGATTTAGGGCCAACTGGCTCTATCAGTTCGAGTGGCTGCAATACGACGAGAGGGCCAACACCATGTTCTGCCGCCATTGTCGCAAATGGAGCGGTGAGCTGGCCGACATACGCACCTCCTTCGTGGAGGGCAACTCCAACTTCCGCCTGGAGATCGTCAACCACCACAACAAGTGCAAATCGCATCGCATGTGCTACGAACGCGAGCTCCAGGAGCAGCAGCTACATCCGATGCCCAGTGGAAGTGCTGGAGGCAGCACCAAGCGACGTTCTCCCGACATCATCACCATAAATGTGGGCAAGAACAGTGCATAGGGACAGGGCCTTGAAACAGGACCCAACACACCGCTCAGGATTAGCCATAGGCACTAGCATTAAGTTTTCCTTATCAATTAAATGTCCGAAAATTAAAATATATTTAGAAACCTAAGAGTTTGGCAGCTGCCGTGAACAAAAGCAAACATCATCAACATCATTTGCAGTGGCAAAAAATGAACAATAAATTGAGAAGCATTGAGCATTAATAAATGAACATAATTTTTTAAATAAGACTGCAGCATTTTGCAATTGGTGAGCAAGCAAATAGAAAGGCTTTACAGTTTTCTAGTATTTACTGAGGATTTTATAGTTAAAAGTAAAAAAAGGAAAATAATAGTAGAAAAAATACACCTTTTTGGTCGAATAGTTAGTATTGGCACGCTTTCGAGCTCGATTTCACTTTCACGATGTTTTGGATAATACCATAGTGAAAATGAGATGTATTATATAACAACTTTGCTGACTTTACTATATCCCCTTTACCCTCTCTCCCAATTTCTTGCTGCAACCAAAGAGCGCCGCTCTAAAGCTGCACCCGGAGGATATGTCAACGCTGCTCACGCAGCATGCTTTGCAAGCAGCAGATGCTCGGGACGAGCACAACGACGCCAAGCAGCTGCAGCTGGACCAGACGGACAATATCGACGGTGAGTAGATAAACGCTGTGCATTGCCATTTAGCCATGTAGCCTTAGCCAGAACCGAGCTAGCACCACAACTACAACTACTACAAGTAAACCACACACAAAAGAATCTTCTTCTCTCTGAGCTTTTGAATACCTAACGCACTCGAAAACCGAAAGAATATCTTACCTAATGTATCTAAATATTGCGTATGTAATTTGTTATTAGCTTTTTAGTTGATATACAACTTTTTTTTTTACCTTACTACCAATTTTGTTTCCACCATGTGTTCAAGAAAAGCGAGAAAACCCTCCCAAAAATATATATTGATAAACTGTAAAGAAGATTGTAGAAAATTTGTAGCTTAATTCTGTTCCTTTCCTGCTACGGCCCCGTAAAAATCTAACTCAAAAGGGAAAACTATTCTAATATATATGATAAGTAGAATAAACCCCTGGAGATTTCCCTCAGTTATTCAGGAAATATGTTTATAAATTGGAGAAGAATGGGTGACTAAGTACATATTGTTACATTTAAAGTGAATGGAATATTCCCATCCAGCTCCAACTTATATGTGTAGTTCCTGGAAAATCCTGCATGCATTAAATTATACCCCCACTCTTTTCCTCATCTTTCCAAACCCCGAGACAAGTAATACCCCTATTTTGTTTGCTTTTGTAAGTGCAGTACCTTTAGTTGCCCTATGTATTTATGGATATTCTCCGAATGATAGATCCTAAGAGAAGTAAGACTCAAAGTGCTAGCTAGAGCAACAGATCAACACCTCTCCTACCAGAATATCTCTACATGCATATCTTTATTATTTCGTTGTTTGTCGTATCTTATGGTATTCTATATTGATAAATATACTTAAATCTAGCTTTTAGGACAAGTTTCCCATTTGAGCTGGGACTAGATCGTGATTTCGATTGCGGTTCTAGTCCATTGTCGTATGTTTGCCGCATGTTGCATGTTTTATGACACCTTTACATAGCCATAGACACAACCACACACCCACTTACCTTCGATACTCTCCCACAACCTCACATACACACATACGATTATCATTTAAGTATCGATTTATTTTAATTTTAAATGTATTATTTAAACTTATCGATTGATTTCACCTTCTTCATGCTGCCATAACTAGTGCTAAGTCAGATCGAAAACTCCCAATTAGTTTTTAGAGCAAAATGCCTCCGTTTTTATCCAAAAAACCAAACAAATAATTAGCTCAATTGGCGTACACAACAAAAACCAAACACTTATAAATAATAAAAAAAAATAATCACCCAATAAAAACATGTAACAAATTTCAAATTCAAAATAATTTCATCAGATACACTTGTAGTTATTTTTCAAGCGCTTTTTGTTTGATCTTATGCCACTTTGTTTTCATAACTTTTTCCTTCTTCGTTCCATTCTACATTTTCAAAACTGTGCTGAAAAAATAAATGCAATTTCGAAACCGTAAACCTTTTAAAACTTTTCCAAATCTCTTTTCGTCTTTAATGTTGCAACTTATTGTCTAAGAAATGGAAACGAAACAAGAAAGCAAGAAAACTTAAAAAATATAAATTACTTTCAGTGTGAATACGAAAAACTTAAAAACCACCAGCTTCCAAAGTCGATGTGTTCTATTTTTCGTTTAATCCCCACACACACAAACACTGCCGCCCACACACACACACACGCAAACACACTCGCCCACACACAGATACAGACTGTACTTTTCCTATTTTGGATATTTCTACTAACATTGCTGCATTTATGATTTGATGTGAAGAATCCGTTGAACCATATTTTGTCACACTGTTTTGTATCGAGATAACTGTAACTGACTGTGTTTTTCAATTGGTTTTTCTGCCAAGCTAACTAAGTGTATTCCAACTATCTTTCTTTTGCCTACTCTCTTTCTATCTCTATCTCACTCTCTCTCTGTCGCTCTCTCTCTGTACTTAACTGTCTGTGTGTGTGTATGCTTGTGTCTGTGTGTGTTGCACATATTCTTTAAACGTTTAAACGAGAGCTGCCGCCAAAATAACGGTAAAGTGTAAAGGAGAGCGACAAAATTCGCACATTGGCTCCATCAAACTGAATACAAAAATGTTGAGTGAAATTAAATCGAAATTGAAATTGAAACTGAAATTACCTTACAGCTAAAAGAAAATGAAAAATCCCGCACCCAGCGTCCAAAAACCCCTCACAACCTTCAAAAACCAACAAAAAACAATAAAGAAAAAGAACTGGAATTTGAAAATATGACAAAGTGTTACTATAATAAAACTAAAATAGAAAAATATATTATACTTAATACCAAGCAGAACTATAGCTAAAAATCTGTTGCAACATTGAAGTACTAAAACGAAAGCTATCCCAGAAAACCAAACAAGAAAAACCGAAATATTGTGTATGAGATCTGTATAATATAGAACCGAAAATACCAGACAATAAGATAAGCCCAACCAAAAAAAATTGTCGATGCCACAAAATGACACGAAACCAAAGTTGTTTACATTGATTTTGATTTACTTATGATTTTTCCCACTCCGTTTCACACTGTTCACACTGTTGATTGATTGATTGATTTGCTTTGATGCAAAGTATACTTAATTTAGCTGAATTGTTTTCTTAGAGCTATAAAGTCCTGCCGATCCGAAACGATGCCGCCTTAGCTTTAAGTCCAGCCTTGATTTGATTTGTTTTGTTTTTCCACAGACTCCGCCAACTGTATAATTAAGACTCTTGATTTGACTTGATTACACACCTTGAACCCCTCACCCTCGATCGATCTGTATATTATGATTTCCAGGCTTCGCAGTCGCCTCAGCCCCAAATCCCAGCCCCATTGTCCTTGCCGATCACTTGACTTGTTTTTGCCTTTCGTTATATACATACATATATCTTTTTGGCCACCACACGCATTCAAACACCAAGTTTTTTCCGAATCGAAACGAAGTGGAAACGTCTCAAAACCAATCAACACATTAAAACCCAGTTCCGTAGCTGTCCTTTGATCCATTCTTCTGCATATTTGAGAAAATAAACGCCGCCATATAAAATATTCTAATAATAATAACAGCATTACAATTAGTTGATTTTTATAAAATAAAAAAAAAAATTTGCAAAAACATTAGTCCGGTCAAGATTTGATCGTTATTCTTGCCATATATGGTAATAGAATTTTCTGATATACATTTTTTCAATTGTCTTATTTAAAATGTAACATTTGAAAATTGAGAAAAAAGATTTTGTAGAGTTTTAATTTTTATGCAACTTCCTAAAGCAGTTTTGGTTCACCCTAATCGGGATTTACTCATAGGCTCCACACTATACTTCTAAAACACCCGTTACACCAGTTTTTTTTGCCTTCCTCCTCCTGTGGCTTCTTAGTTGAACTAGACACCATTCACACCCACCGTACACACCCGACAACCATTGGCCTGTTTAGCCCACTGTGCGCATGGAATGCAAGAGAAGCGCGATCGAGCCCCCTCTTCGTCTTCTCATCTCTATATCCACCCCCTGAGTTCCCACCCCCACAGTGATGACGCCTAATATGAACCAAGCAAATGTTTGCAGGTCGCGTCAAGTGTTTTAACATTAAGCACGACCACCCACGTCATCCGGATCGGGAACTGGATCGAACCCATCGGGAGCACGACGACGATCCAGGCGTTATCGAGGAGGTCGTTGTGGATCGCGGTCGTGAGATGGATGCGGGGGATGAGCTGGATCCGGAGGAGATGAAGGAGGCGACCTACCATGCCACGCCACCCAAGTACAGAAGGGCGGTGGTGTATGCTCCTCCGCATCCGGATGAAGAGGCGGCCTCCGGATCGGGATCGGATGTCTATGTGGACGGTGGCTACAATTGCGAGTACAAGTGCAAGGAGCTCAACATGCGCGCCATACGATGCAGTCGCCAGCAGCACCTTATGTCCCACTATCCGCCACATCATCCGCACCACCGATCCCTAATAGATTGCCCCGCCGAGGCGGCTTACTCACCTCCCGTGCCCAGCAATCAGACCTACCTGGCCAGCAATGGAGCGGTGCAGCAGTTGGACCTGAGCAGTTACCACGGCCACGCCAACCACCAACACCACCACCAGCATCCGCCATCAGCACCACATCCCAGTCACTCGCAGGGCTCTCCCCACTATCCACCCGCCTCTGGTGCGGGTGCGGGATCAGTCTCGGTGTCAATAGCAGGATCTGCGTCGGGATCAGCCATATCCGCACCAGCTTCGGTGGCCACGTCTGCGGTCTCGCCGCAACCGAGCTCCAGTTCCACTGGATCCACCTCGTCGGCGGCGGCGGTGGCTGCGGCAGCTGCTGCGGCGGCAAATCGGCGGGATCACAACATTGACTACTCCACCCTGTTCGTCCAGCTGTCGGGCACACTGCCCACTCTATACAGATGTGTTAGTTGCAACAAGATCGTGTCCAACCGCTGGCACCACGCCAATATCCATCGACCACAGAGTCATGAGTGTCCCGTGTGCGGGCAGAAGTTCACTCGCAGGGACAATATGAAGGCGCACTGTAAGATCAAGCACGCGGACATCAAGGATCGATTCTTTAGCCACTATGTACATATGTGATCACTTCTCTAGGCAGGCAGCAAATCAAATCAAATCAAAAATCAGTAACAGATCGAATGGTTTTCACAACTAGCGTGTTTTAAGTAACCAAGAATCAAGCAAAAGTATACGTAATCCAGAGTGAGGAGCCAACAGCCATCAGTTGGGTGTACATCTATATCTATATCTTTACATTTATAAACCCTATCAGAAACAAAAAACAAAAAGAAAAAAACAAAAACAAAACCTTTGCTACACGTAGTTGATTTCAAGACTTTGAACTACTTATTGTTAAATCGTCTTCACCTCTAGATGCTTTTTGTAGGACACTAGCAAACCAAATGGATTATTATATCGATATAGAAATACCGCGACCAGTACTCAGTGGAGGAACTTTGACAAGTATTATATGTAGAATTCCAATCGATATCCGCGTCAGTTATTATTATTTTACTAACTTAACATGTGCTGTAGTGAATGTTGACTAATTTTTGTTCGTGTCATTTTGTGCCATATTAGCTAATCTCTCTTCTAGTCCATAGGCCCTAAGGTCGCAAAAAGATAGTTGAATTAAATAAATTGCAACTGAAAGCAACGAGTGAGGAAAATAAAGCGATATTTAAACCAGAGTAAAGAATTATATTGGGATTAAATATTTTTCTATCTCTGTTACGCTCCGTAGTACCACACGATTTTTTCTCACTTCTGATCTAATAAAATCAAATAAAATGAAATTCAGATAGCGTCCAATTTCAAACTGATTGGCCAGAGCCCCAGAGAAAAATATCGGCTTACTGAAGTTGGACGCTCTTCTGATCTATATCTTTGGCAAAACACCCACCGAAGTTGATTGGAGTTGCTAAAACTATAAATAGTTTATTAAATGAACCGCTGAAAATCAGTGCTTTGCTAAAGAAGAAATTCAGATCAGATTTTATCGAAAGATGTACTTAAACATTAGATATAGTCACCAATCAAGCAATGAATCCAATTAATTAACACTTAAATACAGATATACATACAAGTACATATATTGTGAAACGGATAAATCAATATTTAACATCTTTAACTTTACTTAATAAATCTCTTTCAAATCAAATTCCAGTTCTTTTCATTCAATAAAAAGCAAAAACAATCGTCCCCTAGGTACTAAAACAACTAAACACAATTAAAATATAATTATAAACATAATCCATAATTTTATTTCGATCCGACTTGAAACGAGTCCAAATTAAAAAAAAATTTCAAAACATCAAGCGCACTCTCTTAACGGTAAGTTGAAATTTCTAAGATCTACTTAAGCACAAATACCTCCCCCCTATAATTTAGACTTATGTTAACTAAGTTAAATATATATATCTGATTTATGTATTATGATTTTATCGAAAACGAAAAGCTACAAATTCGAACAACTAAAGAATACAAACAAAAAAAACAGGAATTGGCCAAACGATTGAAAATTTGTTTTAGTTATTTAAACTCTTAAACAAAACACTTGCCTATACTCACTCACTCACTCGATATATCTATCCTACTCTATAGCTCTATTTCTCTCTCTCTCTCTCTCTAAAACTCGGTCTGTCTCACTCTGTCTTGTTCTCGCTCTATATATATATTGTATGCAGTCTGTCTCGTTCTGTTTTGGACGAGGATCTAAATTTGTTTTTGATTTCGCCAGGCAGGAGGGGTGTTGAATGAAATGTGTTCGATAAACGATAAATTACATTCGATGTTCGATATACAGTATGCGATATACCTTTTCTTATCCACGTTGCTGCGCTACAGTTATTTCGTTAGTCTTCATCCGAAATCAGTCATTTAATTTACTTGTTTTGTCTCATTTTTTAACCTCATCTGCGTTTTGTTGGCCCTCCACTGACTCTTGACCCTTGACCCTCGACCCTCTCGCTCACTCTCTGTCTCTCTCCAACTTATGTACATTTGCCAAACAAGAAACACCACGCCCTCCGCAAAAACCCCTCGTAAACAGTGACAAAACTAGACACTAATACGGTTCTTGGGCTCTCTTGACAAGAAATTAACACAGAAGCTAAACTGAAAACAAAACTGAATCGGATCCCACAATCATCTATTCAAAAATAAATAGAACATTATACTACCAGATCCCTTTTAAGTGTCTCAACACAAATCATTTGCACATACATCATATATACATTTAAAATATGGTTTGGGTTCCTCAATATCCAATTCAGTCGCTCCACTGATTATTGTAAATAACTCCCGTTGAATATTTTAAGTGAACCCATGGCCTCAGACCATAAATCATTTGATTTCAATCATCCTTTTTACAAAGCAATAATGATTTTCCTCTCCCGTTCAAAAGTGCTGTTTCCAAATTTTCGAAACCCCATGGAAAAAAGAACAAATTTTTAACTACATATTTGCCGATTTTTTGGGTGTAACCAAATTTGATTGCGAAAAATTGAATACATATAATCCCGAATAATCCCGAACCGAGCAGAGTGTCTCTGCCCCACATAACACCATGTCTCAGGGAAATGAACAAAACTGATTTAACAATCATTCGTTTTTCAGTTGTAATCACTCTTTCCATGGCAGAAAGAAAGCAGATATTACGAATTTACTACCAGAAAACCAAACATACACGCATAAACACACACCAAAAAAAACCCACAAACACACACACACACGCAGACTCTGAAAACCATCTAATTATACAGTTTAAGAATTATTATAAAAATGATTTTTCTGTTTCTGTGAATCACCAACAACAACATTGTTTTTCTCTTCTTTTTTTCTTTGCGCGTTTGAACGAACGAATTAATGAAAAAACCGAAACCGAAAACAAAAACAAAAACGAAAACCAAATCGAATCCAAAAATGCAATAACCCATGATAAATACAAAAATAACGAACAAATCGAATGAAAATGCAATCGATCGAATAATTGAAATAAATTAAACATATAATTAATCGCGCAGGCTCCAAGGCCTGGCACATGCGGCTAACTTTCGAGCGCCTCTCGGGCGGCTGCAACCTGCACCGTTGCAAGCTGTGCGGCAAGGTCGTCACCCACATCCGCAACCACTACCACGTCCACTTTCCGGGCCGCTTCGAGTGTCCGCTGTGCCGGGCCACCTACACGCGCAGCGACAACTTGCGCACCCACTGCAAGTTCAAGCATCCCATGTACAATCCGGATACGCGCAAGTTCGACAACCTAATGTCCTCGTCGGCGGTGGGGGCGGCTGCCACGCCCACGGCCAGCCAGTTGGCGGTGGCCTCCCAAGCGGCGATGGCAGCGGCAGCCGCGGCGGCCTTTAACGCAGCGCAACAGCAGCAGCAGCAACAGCAGCAGCAGCACCAACACCAGCAGCAGCAGCAACACCAGCAGTCGCAACAGCAGCAGCAGCAACAGCAGCAGCAGTCGCAGCAGCAACTCCATGCCCTCGCGCAGCAGCATATGCTGCAACTGCAGCCGCAACACCACCAGCAGCAGCAGCACAATGCCACAAGTGAATGATACAGTCAGTACCTGGGCTGGAACTACGGCGCCTGGCGTCCCGACGACCCCAACCTCAAGCAGCAGCCCCATCGCAAGGCTCAGCCCTTCAACTTCTATGCCCGCGACTATTACTACCAGCAACATCAGCAGCAGCAACAGCAGCAGCAGCAACAGCAGCAGCAGCCACCCATCAGCAACGTTAGCAACATTAGCAACGGCAACATGCGGCAACAGCAGCAGCAACATCGACGCCAGCAGCAACTTCCGCCTGCACAGACGATCATCATCGATGAGAGCGACAATGAGCTGGAGGAGGAGCAGCAGATGAGGCTGAGCTTTGAGCGGTACATGGAGCAGCTGAAGCAGCTGGCGCCCTACGATCCTCAAGAAACTTTGTGCAATAGCAACACCAATAACATTAGCAACAGCAACAACAACAGCAATAGCAATAGCAACCGCAGCGGCGAGCCCACGAATGCCAATCAAATGGAAGCTACTACAACTACTACTAATAGTAATAATATTAATAACAATAGCTATGCTAACCACAGCACTAGGAACTACAGCAAAAGGCAGCAGGAGTAGCAGCAGCAGCAGCAGCAGCAGCAGTCGCAGCAACAGCAACCAATTGATACTCAAAGCAAATGTAATTTAGACGAGAAACGCGAATAAGTTCTTAAATGTTGAATCGATTTAAGGGTAAGCCAAATTTGTTTGTCAATTATGTAGGCGTAGATTGGAAAGGAGAGGATGCATTTCCGGCTGCGAGGAGGAATCCAACGCTGATCGGCTGATCGTCTGATCTGTGCAGGAAGCGACACATTGTCCAGGTTTCAACTAGATACGGATGTTGCAGTCACCCACACGCACTTATATACAGTATAGAGTATACAGTATGCAGTATACAGTGTACAGTATAGTAGGAGAATTATTCGCAATGGAGTTTTAATTGCAAAAGTCTTGTTCGTGGCACAAGCAAAAGGGTTTCCAAGCCAGCTGAAAGCAGAGGGTGGAAAGCAAAAGGTTTTAACTAGCAGCACTCAAATATTTACAAGAAACAAAACCAACAAACACAAAAGCTTAAAACTAAACTTAAACTTAAACTAATTGTATTTCGAAGCTACTCATACTATATATGGAATTACAAATTTTACGAACTAAAATCGTTGGACCTGTCAGACATTTGTGCCAAAATCTCTTGGTGGTAGTGCCAACTTCCTTGGCTGCACCCTCTCTACTTGCACCTGTTCGTTGTTGCATTTAACACTAGTATCTGCACACCCACTACCACTCCCACTCCAACTCCCACACCCACACCCACAACCAAGACCACACAATCCAAACAGAAACTACATGCAGAAAACCACACTAACCCACCCACCCGGAAACCACTCTGATACTCTATAGGAAAAGCAAGTTAGGAGCAAACACCGAACATTGAAGACATTTTAACGAGAGATTTCTATGCTGCTAACCTAACCATTTTACTGTTTTATATAAATGTATCATTAATTACGATTACGATCTAATGGGTGTCGTGTTTTACGCCTAATAACAACAATTGTAAAATAGAATAATAGCGTTACTCGACTTAATCGACCCTCAAAGAACCCCGTTCGGTGGAATTTTCTCTGCATACGAGTTTAGATGTATCTATGATGTACAAATCGGTGCGTTTGATCGATGTTAGTTGACCCTGAAGACATGCATTACGGTAGCCCTAATCTTAGCGAAGCAGTTTTAAACTAATCTAATCTTAATTAAACTAAACTAAACTACACTAATTCACTGATTACGGATACTAAACTAATGTTAATTTATTTATAACCATTACGGGAGTGTGCGAATGAGTCTCGAAGTGAGCGATTGCCGATGGATCCAATCCAAACCGATCATCTTATATGATCCGATTCGATCTGATCCGATCTGATCTGATCTGATCTGATGTATTATAGTTAGCGATAACATCGCCAGATCCAATTGTCAATGCATGTGGCCGAGTTTGTTATCCAGTCTATATGATATAATATACCTACTTATATGCACACTTGCGTGGGCTAATATTGATTTGGCAGACTCTTCTTGCGGTGTAAATATGATTGATGATTCTCCCCCGAATTCTGCTAGTTAATGTATATTTAAATAAGTTTTTGTAATTTGTTGTTGTACATTGATTGCCAAATCCCCGATATTGGTGCGCACACACGAACACACAAACACGAGCATATGCACATGCATATGCATATGCAGACACACACACACACACACAGAAAGGTCTAATTGCCTAAGGAATTAGTGCATAATTCTATGAAATATATAGTTATATGTTATATACACACATATTCATAATATTTATTTGTTCTACTTCTTAACATGAAATGTTTAGGAATTAAATTTACATTATTAATAATGCTACATCAAATACTGCCCCCGACTTAATGTTTGTTTAATGTTTATTTTTAACGCTGTTTTGTTAAACAAAAATTTAAGAAATTTATCTATATATGATGTGATAACTATAGTAAAACTAAACACACACACACCCACACACGCCCACAAAACACACCCACACATTACAAATTGAAATTATGTTAATTAAGCAGGAGATTAGAGCGTTGAAGTTTTTTTAAAAAACAATCGAGAGAAATCTATCATTTGTGTGGTATGCAAAATGGTGCTAAATCCAAATATACTTTAAAGTATACCGAGTAGAACGAGAGGGAGTGGAAGGAGGAGGCCAGCCCTCCTTGAATCGTATCGTATGTGCAATATGACTAGTTTTCGTTTAAGGTGCAGGAAGATGGATGATGGATGATCATCGATGAATGGTGAATGATGAACGATGAATGATGTTGACCACGCAAATGCCAACCACTTGAAATACGCGAATAAAAAACACGAGAACTAAACACACAAAGTATATGTAAATACAAAGCGGTGCTAAGCCCCCCAAATAAGCCGAAATAAGTAGAGATATTCAAAGTCCTTTTAATTGTCGCAAAATGGGGAGAGACACCACCCGCAAAGAAAATAAGTGTTAGCATATCACTATGAATATATAAATATATATACGTCTGATATAGCAGCAGAGCAGTTAGTTAATGGTAACTTTTCGCTACGATTTCTGTGTCTATTTACAATAAATGTCATAAAGCTTATCAAATTACCGAGCACACCACCCACACAAAAATCACACACAGCCCCATTTGAAAAACACTCTCATATTTATTTTGGTGCCTTTTCGAACCATTTTGAGTTCAGTAATTGATTGATTTCGATTTCGATTTCGATTTTGCCTTGACTTTGACTTTGTTTAACCAACTTTTAACAGCATTTTTGCAGTCGATCAGGAGTGGTTTGAACCCTTAATTTTAATGACGTGCTAGTTTCAATGTAAACTTAGTTTAATCTAATTTTTGTATTAATAATAAATGCAATACAAACTATTTTTAGTTTTATTTATAAACAACAACAGTAGCGGCAGCAGCAACAACAGCAAAATGTTGAAAACAAAAAACAAAAATAGAAAAACGCAGAAAAAAATGAAATCAGTTTAATTAAAGTTAAGCAAATTGAAGCAAGCCCACGAAATGCTTGCAGCATTTGTTACAATTTATATATACACGTATAAATATATATTACAATATTTTTTAAAACAATTTTTAATAAACATTCTATCTATTATGGCAGCCTTTCAATGAAAACCAATTGAATTACTAAACAAGACAAACCTAAACCATATAAAATCATAAAACTATAAATGAAGAACAGGCAGATGTACCAATCTCACACAACTACACACACACACACACTCACAGACAGACAGACAGACACTCACGCACATACACACACACAAGTAAAACAAAACAAAAATCAAAACTAAATCAAATAAATTGAATTTTATGGAAACAGAACCAAATGGTGATCACTTTATTATTTTTGATCCTCTGACTCCGAAACCGAAACCGAATCTCCGAATCCCGATCTGCTGTGAGCTTTGAATTGTGCTTCCAACGACGTTAGGGGTGCCCATGAAAAGTCGAACTAATGTCTAAGGACCTATATGCCACCTACTCTACTATATACCAGTATCAATACCAATACCTATACAAATCCAACCAACACACTCACCTGCACTCATGCGCGCACACACACACACACATTCGCATAGAGAATTTTCAACCTCGGCCCAATTTCCTGTTTTTTTTTTCAATATTATTGGTTGTATTTGTTAACCTCTTTTCCACATTTACGAGTACCCTACCTTTATTTGAATAAATATAAATATATATTATGTATCAGTTTCAGCCCGAATTCGCTAAGTGTAAGCTAAGACGATTCTTTGCACAAATGAGTTACACCCAAAAAAACAATTGGTATTGAAGAAATACGAGTGTACGGGGAAAATGTGCCAAGCAGCCGAACCCTTCATTTGATCATAAAGAATTGTTGCCCACATTTGTGCTATAAAATAATTATTTTTACAAACATCTACACATATGCGTCGATTGTGACTAATTTTATTTGTATACAACTATATAATAATGATACATATCTAAAGCCGAAAGAGAAGACATGGCAGGAACAAACGGAGGCATTTTATAAGTTAATTTGTAACTGAACAGTGCATTGGAAAAGTGAACCACGTTTTCGAAATGACAAATCAAGTGCAAGCTACTCAAAAACGTTGCCTACTTATCGCGTGCACTGTTCAAATGAAAATATTTTACAAACGCTTAGTTTTAGCAAACGAGCCCGCATTTATATTCTTCACATATACCTCTAAATTTAATCTACGAACTTTATTATTAAACGAGTAATGAATATTTCATTTGCACGCTGAAATATGTGAGGAGACGCAGAATCGATCGAAATCCCTTGTGTTAGTCACTCATTTATGTATATTTTCCGTTGATTGATATAAGTTGCTTGATTGTAGTTAGTGACGTTTGTTTGTTTTAAGGACTACCTAATTTTTGTGTACTTCCTCCTTAGTTTCCTAGTTTAGTTTTGATATTTTTTCATTATGCCGCATAAGTATATTTGTTTTTAGCTCACAAAACGAAACTCTGCCTATCCCTGTCTCGCCCTCTTTCTCCGTCTGTCTCTCTCACACACTCACTAGTACACCACCTACCCACCACCCACTATATATTTCTCTCTCTCTCTCTCAATCTGACTATTATACGACAAAAAACCAATACAATTCCAAACAAAAAATTGAAAAAATCAAAGAAATCTATTTCTCTGGGCTGATTTTCGTCCCGCTCGACGGGCTGTTGTGTGTTCTGTTCTTCTCTTTCTCGTTCTCGAACCGCAGGCAGCAGCGCCCGCCACCACCTGTCGACCCCCCTGTCGACCTCGTCGTCGGCCTCGCCCCCGCCGCCCCCTTTCGGGATGCACCTGTCGGCGGCCCTGAAACGCGAGTACCATCCTCTGCACTACATTGCCGCCGGCAACGGGCACAACGGTCCCTCGGCACTTGGTTATGGCAATCAGGGATCGGGCAATGCGCAGAACAGTGCCGGAGGAGCTGGATCGGTAGCGGGCGGAGCGGGAGGAGTGGGAGCCGGCGGAGGAGCCGGCGGAGCAACTGGAGCAGCAGGCCATAACTCACATCACACCATGTCGTACCACAACATGTTCACGCCGTCCCGCGATCCGGGCACCATGTGGCGGTGCCGCTCCTGCGGCAAGGAGGTGACCAACCGCTGGCACCACTTTCACTCCCACACCGCCCAGCGGTCCATGTGTCCCTACTGCCCGGCCACCTACAGCAGGATCGATACGCTGCGCTCCCACCTGCGGGTCAAGCATCCGGACCGCCTGCTCAAGCTGAACTCGTCCATTTAAGGGCGTGGCCGGGGCCCAAGTGCAGCCCATCACCGCCAGCTTTACCAGCAGCAGCAACAGCAGCAGCAACAGCCGCATCATAAGCAGAAGCAGCAGCATCACCAACAGCAGCAGCATCAGCAGCAGCAGCAACAGCAGCATCAGCAGCAGCACCAACAGCATCAGCCGCATCAGCAGCAACAGCAACCAGCTTACTACATCAGCAACTTTAGCAACTACAGCAATAGATACAACTACAGCGATAGTTTATTGTAAATCGCTGCAGTTCTAGGTGGATTTTTCTTGCATTTAGTCGTCGTCTGTACATTACCCACTAGCTATCCAAGCAATAACCATAACCCAAACTAGTAGAACCGAAGATGCTATGGCAAAACGCGTAAAACACAAGTCTATTGATAATCTTAACTACACTTATTGGTAAACTTTGACACAATCGTCCCATCAATTTATAAATGTGTATAACTAAGCCAGATTAGGAAAAGGTTTCAGTTGCGAGACAAGGAGATGGATATACCCTGTATAGAGGGGCAGCGAAGGCGGAAAAGTTTTCCACAGCCACAACAAACCGTTTCGAAGGTTTCTAAATGTTGTTTCCTAAAACTATAAAGTAATAACTACACTAATAATAGAGAGAGAAAGTCGAGGAGAATCGTTTTGAGCTGATTCATGATTCGCTGACTCGGTCAGCAGATCGGGGTCACGACCCCATCACGCGGGGTCACCAGCAAGAGGAGGAGGAGGATGCGGATGAAGATAAGGATGAGGATGAGCCACCACAGCAACAGTCACCCACAAATACTACTCATACGAAGGTCACATTAGGTTTTAGTTTACTTTACTGTTTAATGCTTAGATCGTAGTGTTAACCGATATGTTCTGCGGAGTAGGCAACGGATGAGGGCTACTCAACCAACTACAAAGAAATTTTCATATACCTCAAATGCATTTCAGTTTTATTGTTGATTGCTTAATTTTAGTCTACGTAGACCATTAGCACTTATATAGTACATAAAGTACCACATATATGTTTACCAATGTTTTCCCTCTGTTTTTTTGTGTTCTCTATCACACTTTTGATTTTGTCCTACGCGTTAAGTTAAAGATTTTAGGATTAGCTCGAACCACTTGAACCACCTCACTTTTTTTGTTAAGCTTGTTTATATTTATGGTCAAACGTTTATTTAGTTAAAGTACACTAAACACATATGAATCCACAAGGAAAGAAAGTTAGTTGATATGAGGGCTATACAAGAAAAAAACCATATCACAAAAATCTAAAAAAAAAATTAAAGGATTGGAAAAATCTATAGAAATTATATTTTTAAATTGCTTAAATGTCTGCTCAATTGGCATGGAATTGAACGGATTAATTCTAATTTGTAATCGATTATCCTGGCCCTTTGATTACCATAACCAAAACGTCCCCGCAGAGACGGCAAAAGTAATTAATTTTAAACATTTTGTGATAGGCAAAATTATGTTTCGGCGCAAAATAAATTTAGAAACAGAACCCCTATAACATAACACATAAAACATAAAATTAAATGTGATATTTTTGGCACAAAACTTTACAAAAAAGTAAATAAAAAGTAACTAAATACGATGATATGTCTTAAGGGAGTAGCAACATTTGGCTAAGGTTGCTGCCTTTTGCATATTTATTTAGAGGATTTTTGTTATAGAACTATTCAAAATTGTTATCTTTCGGTCCAAAGCACAAAATGTATAAAATTACTTTCTAGTTATTCTTTAAACCCTATTTTACTTAACTTTAAAATCTTTTTTGATTTCCTAATTTTAAATTACGTGCATGTGCGTGTGTATATATCCATTCGAAAATATGTACACACAGAGATCATAATTTTATTTAGTTATAAGTTATAAGTTGATTGAGTTGAGAAACTTAAAGCCAATAAACTACCGCAAAATTGAAAACAAGAAAGCAAAAATAGCACAGATGTTAAGGCAAACCACTACTACACACAGATTTATGTACCAAAAATGTAATAAATATGAAATTATAAACAAAAAACAAACGAAACCAAGCAGTCAGAAACGATAAGCAAACTACTAGAGAAGCTAAAAAGAGCTAAAAGGAGTCTAGATGGATTTTTCTAACCTTTTTCCATAAATAAGCATAAATCGTAACCGAAATATTTTTATACATCCACTTGTAATCGGCCGATTGGAAGGAGAGCTACCAAAGATTGGGGGATAAAGGGTTGCTCTGTGGAATCGGGTCTGGAATATATATATCCAAGATCCCAAATGATCCACAATCGTCACGCGCAAATACAAAACAACAGCGAGTTGTAATTTATTTTTCCTCTACAGTTACAAACTCAATTAATCAATATGCAAATACAAATGTTGCAGTGCAGTGGCCAAATCGCGGCAGCCTGCGGCAATGAAAAATATTATTAACAGTTTTCGTCGTCTACCAGTTTATATAAATCAATCCATTAAGATCTATATATATAACAAGCAACAAATATATATATTTCAAATTTATTCAAATTAAAATCAAAATATAATTCACTAGCAGCATTTAAATGTCAAGCGAAGCAGCGAATAAAACCAAATAAAATGTATGATTATTATTATTACATATATCAACTACACTCGTTTCATGTTCTGCCCTTCATGACCACGTCCCTACTTGGAAGCACAATTCAAATCGTTAGGTTTGGGTTCGAGTTTGGGTTTTGGTTTGGGGTTGGGTTTGGGTTTGGAGCCCTTGGATTTTGGGGTGGATTTGGGGTGTGGGTCGGAGTTGCGGGCGGAAATTTCATTTTTCAGACACAAAAACCTCTGCGGATTGCTATTTTGGTGACGAGGTAAGTAATTGGTCAGACTTGGTAAGCTAAACTATAAAGGTATTTCAATAGCTATTGTCTGCTGCCATAGGTAAAAGTACATTTACTTCGCTGCACAATAGCTAGTTTGCTTTCTTAATGAATTTTTATGCATCGATGTATTGAATCAAGGAGCAACTCCACTTGAAAAGAGTCCAGATCCTTTTAAAATCTAATGAAAATAAAATTATGGCTTAAGCTTTAATAAACTCAAAGTAAGCATTGTTTTTACAACATACATTTTTTTAAAATCATTAATTCTAAACAAATCATTTTGTGACCGTCAAAATAATAAAAACTAGTTTTTTAAATTTATGTTAAAGTAAATATATAAAAATCTGATTTTATCCATTGTTTAGATAACAAGTAAAACTGATGTACAAATTCCTAAAACGTCTTTGTTTTAAAATGAAAATTGTCAATGTCAGTTTAGCTTTTTACATTGATTTTCAAGAGTTTATGTTTTAATGGAGGTTGAAATATTTATGTCATTAGTGGAATTCAATTAAAATATAAAAATGATTTATTTTTAATAAGATTATTGCAATTTGCTGCATTTTTACTTACGATTTCAAAGCCAGGCTAACAACAGTTTATCAAATTTTAAGAAATATTACGGAAAATAAATGATATTATATTATATTATTATAAGTGCCACACAGCTATCTTTGTTTTATTTTTTGCTGTAATTTGTTTCATGCTCTAATATGAAATATATTCAATCCAGAAACAAAACGGAGCGAGAAATTCTTTTTAAGGGAATGACATTATTGTTGTAAAATATAAATTTAAATTTAAAAAAAAGTATTAATTTTGAACTCAAGAAGCAACTATATATTTACCAAAAGTAGTTAGAAAAAGGAGCAAGTGAATATTTTTTATTGAAATATGTTAGGTCAAGCCTCTTAGATGTTGTAATAATTCTGGAAGCATCATGATTTACTTTTTATTACCTAAATATAAAATATATAGATATATTTACATTAAAGCTACCAAACGAACTTTATTTCATTGTTGGAATAAATCAACTTTATGTCAAAAACATATTCCGTAGTTAGTTTTGATGTTTTTATCTTTTTGAATGTTAAAGATGAGCCCGCCAAATTTGGAGTTGCCACTTGATATGCAGCTCAATGATTAAACAAATTGTGATCGCTGGGCACTCTAACAATCGATTTTCCGTAGTCAAGTGACCGCAAGTTGAGTTGTTTACTGACATATCGATAGGTAGCAACTATATGTATACTAGGCGCTTAAAAACAAATTCAAAATTAAAACATTTTAAAAATACTGTGCAGATGAGATGTAACCTAAAACAATGGGAAATAAAAAATAAAAAATGACTTGGTTTTGCGCTCCCCAATAGAACCAAAACTATCGACGGACACAAAACACCGATAGTGCCATCGATAGTTCTGGCTGCTCTAGTCGCGAAAACACAGACGCAAGATAAAAGAAAAACAGACGAAGAGGGAATACGGGAAATACGCGGGAAGAGCAGTCAGAACGCCAGAATTTTCACGCGCAACGATTAACGAGAATAAACAGCGTAAGTAGCGGAGAAGTGCAGGTGAATTGCAACGGTAATTGCAGAGTGCAATCCGCCGGAAAATTTTGCATAAACTTTTTGTGAAATTTTAACTGTGTGAGTGTGAGTGTGCTGCAGCAGCGAGTTAGCGTGTGTGTGTGTGTGTGAATGCGAGTGCGCTGGTATTGAAAAAATCTATCTCTTCGCTACGCATTTTCACCCCCCGTTTTTGCGTATTTGATCCCTCTTCCTCTTCTTCTCTATCAGCACAGCCGCCTATGCGTGCGTGTGTGTGTGTTTGAGTGCGTTCTCTGCTTTCGTTTTTTAATTCTTTGTTTATATTTACGAATAGTTTGTTTGGGAGGCCCCGTTTTATTGTTGTTACCCGATGGCGGATGCTCTTCCCCGTTTTGATTTATCGCCCAGCCGTAAAAATAGTGCCCGATTCTGATACTGATTCAGATTCTGATTCCGAGATTCCCAAAAGCTCTCGCCGTCTGCTCCACCACACACACCGTCGTTAATCAAAGTGCCTTAATTTTTACGACCAACAGCTAGCCGTCAATCCCTTTCGGAAAATTGCGAAAATATTGTAAAGAGGTGCATCTTTAGGGTTCGCTAATTGCGCGAAATGGTCGAGGAAATATGTATGTGTCTCCCAACGTCGAAATATTACTGGTGTTCCATTGAGTTCTCTTCTGTACAGAAACTTTTATATAATTAGTTTTGTATAATATCAGTTAAATCTTGATTTAGGACCATAAGAACAGCTATATTTACTTGTTTTCTCATTGCACATAAATGATGATCGAGATGCATTATCATTATCTCTGATGATTTTCCCATTAGTCGTTATGACATCTTAAAATATCAATTGGTATTTCAATGTATTTTTAACGAAATCGGTATGAAGATGCTTAATAGGATGCTTAATCATAGTCCACCAATTCATAACTATTCTTCACTACGGAAATGCTGTATATTGCACCTGCACCACAGTGATGGCTTGATTGCCCCGTCCATAATTTTGACGTAAATGGCCTTATTTAGAACCGCGGGCACTTTGCTGGCATAAATAGCTGAGCCACAATATTTGTTTTCCATAGATTCGCTTTTCCACTGGCTTTTCCGCTCGTTTGCTCTCTGGCTCTTGGGAGATTTTCCCTCAGAACAGACTTCCACCAGTTGAATTTTGGCGCCCGCATAGATCGGTTGTGTGCAGTCGGGAAAATCTTTCGTTTGATCTTGTGGAAAATGTGCCGTGCAAAGGCGTGGGTCTATTTTTAGACAACTTGCTGATTTCCACACTCGCTGTGCTCTAAATCAGATTGGAAATCGATAACTGTCCAATTAATTGCACACCGTCGGTCTTTAAGGCCTTTTGACCAGAAGGGAGATATCCGGAGTCCGTGGAATCGGTTATGCAATCCACGAGCTATTGAAATGGCCAGCAAGTTTCAGAGGAAACCATCTCCCGGTGGAGCAGGGGTCATGGGAGGGGCATCGAGTGTTTCCTCTACGCCGAGCAACCAGCCGCGCAAACGGGTGAAACGCTGCTGCCGGAACTTCGTCACCTTTATGTGCACCCAGGTGGGCGTGGGCGCCCTGATCGTAATCTATGCCATCTGTGGGGCATTCGCCTTCATGCACATCGAGCGCCAGTTCGAGGACAAGACGGCTGGCCTTGTGATGGAGCTGCGCCAGAACTGCTCCCAGCAGTTGTGGAGCATCACGGAGGAGCACAACATTATCGATCGAAGGCTCTGGACAGAGGCCACGAACGAGGTACTGAGGGAGTACCAGGCGCAAATAGCCGGAGTCGTCAAACACGGCTATGTGGGAAGAAGTCCAGAGCAGATCTGGAGCTTTCCGGCTGCCCTGATGTTCTGCCTTTCGGTTATAACCATGATTGGCTACGGCAACATGGTGCCCCGAACTCCATGGGGCAAAGGATTCACCGTGATCTATGCCACTTTCGGCATACCCCTGTACATCCTGTACTTCCTCAACATGGGCAGAGTGCTGGCTAGATCGTTTAAGTTCCTCTACCGATCCCTGCACGACTGCACCCAGGAGCACCCGCGTCTGGATCGGATGGACGCCCTTGAGGGTGGTGTCAGCTTGACACGCAAAAAGGTCATTGTACCGTCAACCGCTTGTCTGTGGGTCATATTCTTTTACGTCCTCACCGGCACCGTGATGTTTGCCAACTGGGAGAGGTGGAGCTTACTGAACAGTTTCTACTTCTGCATGACCTCGCTGTGCAAGATTGGATTTGGCGACTTTGTGCCCGGTGCTTCGCTTACCACCACTGCGGATGTGAATGCGGCGACGCAAAAGTTGCAGGAAGACATTTCAGCCGATCCTGCCGAGCTGGCCCAGCTGCAGTCCGTGGCCGCCGATCAGCACTCCAAATTGGCCATTAACTTTGTCTACATGCTGTTGGGCATGGGTCTGGTGGCCATGTGTCGCAACCTGATGCGCGAAGAGGTCCGCCTAAAGGCACGCGAGATGCGCGAGGATGCCAAACTTTGCATGGAGGATACCCGGCTGCGTTTCGTCGGCTGCTGCGGAAATCCTAGGGATGCGTACGAGGATGACTACTACTAGGATACAAATAGATCGTTAGGAGCGGCGAGTAATTTACCAAGTTTTCAAATCCGCCGTGCCTTAATTAGATTTATATATCACTAATCCCAACTTGTTCTATCTTAAAGGAACAAAAGAAAAAGCAAGTGTATTATAAGATTGTAGGGGTTAGATTGTTAGGGTTAAAAACCAGTAATGAAGTACATTATAGATTTTGGATGCCATCAGTTATTCTATTTAGAAATCTAAAAAGATATTGGGGTACTTCTAATTTTGACAATTGGGGAATGTTTTAGAAATTAGCGTTTGTGTGTGAGCTGTGAAAATGATGCTGCGATTGGTTAATCCCTCATATATCCTGCCCAGCAAGTAATCCCCTACGAACCCATTCGACCCTGCAGCTCACCATTGATCAATTCCTGCAACTGCAAGAGCGGATCCGTAACTTCGAGGGCATGCTTGGCGGCGGCAGCGGGGAGCGTCTGTGCACGCCAAGCACTTCGGCCGGCCCATTCCGCATCTTTTCCGTGGCCGGATTCCAGAACCGGGCCAATGACATCGTCTACTGCCCGCCGATCGTGCGCCAGCACTCGGTGCACGTGCCGGAGGACTCCACGGCCATAATCTACTTTGGTGGGGACGTCCAGGACTTCCCGGAGAGCATGGAGACAAACCGCGACAGCCGAGGCTATATGAAGTACAACCTCGAAAACTCGGCCATCCTCCTGCGCGAGGCCTTTCCCCGGTCACACATAATCGTCATTCGGCCCGTGCGGTAAGTTTTTGCATATATCAGTATTAATTTCCTCTAAAATATTCGCGTTTACCCGTGCAGCATGGAGTTCAAGACCTTTAGTTGCTTTGACAATTTTGTGAGGGGCAACAACGCAGGAGTTCCGGATCACACGCCCATGAACCATGCCCTCCAGCACTTAGAAAAGTAGGTGCACAGCTTACAATTCAAGAAAGCTCTTGTGAAAAGTATTGTTTATCCCCACAGACTGCTTCAGAATCTATCGCAGCGCCTGATCTCCATACCAGAGAACGAAATCCTAGATCAGGCCGCCCAGGCAGCGGCAGCTGCGGCGGCAGTGGCTGCTGCTGCTGCGGCCGCAGCTCTCACGCTATCCAACGCCACGGTCACCTCGGAGTCCAACTCACAATCGGCACCGGCCAACGACAGCAGCCAGGAGATGGACATTGACATACTGCAGGTGCAGGAGAATATCACAGTGGACGCGGATGGGGCAGTCATATTTCCGATAGTGGGCAATGAAGTGCCGGAGGCAGTGAACAATGTGTCCGGGAATAATGGCAACATTGGCGGTGGCGGCAACAATGACAGTGTGAACAACCACCAAGAGCAAGTGAACAACCAGCAGCTGCAACAGCAGCAGCAGACGCCGGCGGCCATAAAAATGACTTCTCCTACAACGGCGATAAATGCCACCAACAATGTGGAGCACTACAACAACGATTGTGGTACGAGGCAGGTTCCTGCTGCCACTACAACAACAGCCTCGGCCATGGGCACCTCCACATCCACGGCAACCAGCGACAGCAATCCGCTTTGGTGGCGGGAGAACCTCAATCTGGACAAATCCAAGCTGGTGCTGATTGGCTTTAGCAAGGGCTGCGTCGTGCTCAATCAAGTGAGTCGCGTTTGGTTCGTTAACTAGTTGACCCACTCGCCAATGCGCCAGCTCCCATCCTTTTCAGAAGTGTCGACAAAGCGGGAAGAGTATACATCTAAACGCTGAATCGGAGTCTGTGGGTTGTGGCCATAACCCCACTGACCTTACTTATCTGCATTTTCATTTTTATTTTTAGTTCATCTACGAGTTCCACTATCTTAAAACTCTTACGCCCGACGACAGCAGCATGTGCCGCCTTCTCTCCCGGATTTCAGACATGTACTGGCTGGATGGCGGCCACGGTGGCCAAAAGAACACATGGATAACATCCCGAAGTTTGCTGGAAACACTAACGCGGATGGGTAAGTGCAGAGAGCAAATGTCAAGTTAAGTCAACTAACGAGTGGGACTCATTAAGCAGGCATGAACATCCATGTCCACCTGACGCCCTATCAGGTGCAGGATGATCGTCGCCCCTGGATTAGAAAGGAGGAGAAGCTATTCACGGAGATGCTACGGAGGCTGAATGCGCCGATCACGCGGCACTTACACTACGATAATCAGCCGGCGAATCTGATGACCCACTTCGAGGTTCTTCAGGCCTTTTGCCAGCACGTCCATGCGCTCAACCAGCAGCAACAGCAAATCCAGCAGCAGCAAGGAGTCGGAATCAGTGAGCAGTCTTCGGCGGCGGTGACCGCCACCAACAATGGTAGCAACAATCTGTTGGAAGCCGGCGAGGAGGCAAAGTGACAGCTGCAACTGCATCCGCATCACCACAGGCGTCGCTTGCATGCGATGCGCAAGGGAACGGCCGCCCTCAAGCGTCAGCAGGTGGCGCAGCTGCGCCATCACCACCAGCAGCTGCTGGCTGCCGCTCCGGAGCTCGCCCTGGCCTCCTCTTCGCGCCTGGCTGCGGCCCTGATCTCGTCGGCGGTGGCCCTGAGCGCCTCGTCCGCGAGCCTTGTAAATAATCATCACCACAGCCATATGCAACAACAGCAACCGCAGCAGCCGCCACAGGCGCGCCATCATCACCATCCGGCAACATCTCACAGGCATCACCACCACCACCACTCACATCACCACTCGCACCACCATCATCATCAGTGTCGCTCGAAACGCAAACTGCAGAAATTGTATTATACGCTTTGCCGTTAGATCTGTAGCCTAACTATATCTATGTATACTTGTACGAGAGAACGTTTCTTAGAACCACCAGCAAAATCAGCACTTAGCTTAAGTCGAGTCACACTTACCACGTCCTATATTATATGTCCAGTGTTTCGTCCCTTCTTTTTTTGTATATGTATTTATTTATTCCCATTTTTTTGTATTTTGTAACTGCTCATCTCATTTTCGTAATTCACCCCAAACTGAAAGCAAAATCTCATCAGTGCAATAATATACATAATCCGAATATATATATATATATGTGTATTTATATATATATGCTGATTTTAAAGACCTCTCTTATTTTATACAAACACTCCATGCTATTTATTTGTAATTGAAAAAGATTTGTGATTTGCGCACATGATATAAACTTCGTAGAGCAACCACTGTAATCGTAGCGTGGTCTCAAGCAATTTTCGTTTTAAGTACCCCAATGAATTTATACATCATCCGCACAGACGCATAAATCTAACCAACCTAAATCACACACCCACAAGCCCTCTGATTAAGTATTACTTAGCGTACGTAAGCTTACTTTAAGTTGCAACTGGAAAGAAAACCACAACAAAAAATGTACTTTACTTAGGTTGATCCCCGGTTTCCATCGCAAACTGGGGGCAAAGTATCAAATTTGTGAGACGAGAGTCGGCGGCGATAGCAATCTTCTCGTCCAGGCATAGACGTAGTTTTTTCTGATTGTGCTGGGCAAGTCAAAGAAGTACTCAATGCGAATAAAGCGAATTTCGCCAATTCAGATCCGAGAAATAATTGTAATGGCGCGCGTTCCTTAAACTAAATATATCGATATGGAGATCATTACCGCTTCCGCTTATCCACCAAGACAAGAAAGCCAGCAAACCGAGAGGATCCAGTGAAACTTACTGTGCATATAAGGGAATAATTACACACAAAATTTCGTACCTTGTAGAATTTGCAGTTCAAAATTGCTTTAGAGTTTGTCGGTGTACATTTTACGGATTAAAATGCACAAAACATTTTTAGGCAAGAACCCTATTATCTAAAATTACAGACGGTCATAGATGTAAATTGAACATTATAAATGAAAATGCTGCGAATTTGAAAGTAAAAAGGTGCAGAGAAAGTCGAGCAAAAAACAAAAAAGAATTCCCTATGTAAATTCTACTGATTTTTGTGAGTCTGGTAATAAAATGAATAAGCATATATGGATAAAATTACTAATTTGAGCAACGGGGAATCTTCTTGTTTTCACATGTCCCCAAAGATTTCATTGCGAAGGATGCGCCCATCGGATTCTTTGAATGTGAAAACTGGAACTGGCCCCATTGTATTTCTTGGAATTTGTTTCTTTTATTCAATCTACTTATTTTAAAATAAATTACAATTCTATTGTACTCGTACAAAAAATATCGCTTGTGATGCGCCAGACAGCTTCATCCTTGAGATTGGTGTCCTGGGTGCACAGGTGGAGTTGGAAGAGGAATAGTAGTCTCGTCGGCCTGCAACTACGCACAATAGTTAGGGCACTTGGTCGCCGTGCTCCACTCGTCGCTGCCGTCGCAGCAGTCGCACACGTGGTCATTGATTCGGCTGCTGGCCACGTAGACATCCAGGCCCCGGCCCGTGATGTGACGCTTCTGGTAGCGGCAGTAGAACCGCCCCTTGGTGCAGGCATTCGTGCTGGGCTCATCGCTGCCGTCCTCCTCACAGTCGCAATAGTTGTCGTTCAGGTGATCGAACGGAATCTCCTTGGAGCCATCCAGACACCGGAACTTGCCCTCGAAGTTGGGCTTGTAGGCGTCGTAGTCGAAGAGCCTTGTGCCCCTAAAGGTATATGAACAGGATGAGAAATTTCCGGAATCCAACAATAATCCATATACACACCTGACAATCTTGATTGGATCCTCGTGGCCAGCCACAGCTGAGGTTTCTCCGCCTGCCGGAGTAACTGCATCCCCTCCTCCGCCATCGAAGTCGTCCACGTCGCGCTGCTTGCTGCCCAGAGACTGCATCATCTGCTGGTGCTTTCGCTTGATCTGCTGCAGATTCCAAGGAGCAGGCACTCCGGGCAGCTGGTTCAGCGAGAAGGCCTATCGTTATTGGTTACACATTAAACACTTTGCGCAGTCAAATCCTTGCCAGACTCTTACCTGATACGCGATGAAGGAAATCCCCACCAGGAATATTAGCAGCAGGAACATCTTTGACTTCTGCTTGTAGAAGGGCTTGAAGTATATATTTTCCCTCTTCACCCACGTCTTACGCATATTGTCCTTGTTTTTTCGCTTTGGCAAAGTAATGTATAAAAAATATGTTTTGTTTACGAACTAGCATTGTTTTTGTACATGCCAGCGTTAGCCAACACTGTTGAGTTGGGGCCCAGGGTTGTCATCCATCCCTGGGAAGAGTAATGAATTAACAGAGCGATTGATTTCAATATTTTGTTAAAGTGGATAAGAATTATCTTATTTAATATATCTGTAATGTGTTTAAAGTTTCGATCTGATAATATAATTTTATTAAATGTAGGGGTTGTAAATTTGCAGTTTAAAGGTACATAAATTTATAAATTTTTTCTTTTATTAAATGCTGTAATAAATGCGACAAAACCAACAATCTTAAAATACTTTATAATCTTATAGACCCAGTGAACAATCGTTTATTGAATCATTGTATAAATAAGTAAATAAGGAATAGATCTATCGTCTCCGGTGATAGGTAAAAGTACTCTCGCCCTCCGAGCACATAAGCATTTCATTCCCGGTAGATTTATTTGTTTTGGCAAGGGCATGTAAATGCAATGGACATTTGAGCATAGGTCTAGTAAAATCTGAGATTGGTTTATGAGGTGCGAGGGGAAATAAATAAGTTCAGATGGAAGAAGGAATGGTTTTGGCAGTCTCGGAGGGATTAGGCGGCCTTCAGGAAGGCCTCATGCTTGTAAACTTCAATCACGTTCTCGATGATTTCCCACTGGTTCTCTCTGGTGAAGTCCTTGACCAAGGGCTTGTACCACATAGCGGATTCGTCGGACTCGTCGGTGAGCGGTACCTGGATGCCGTAGGTCTGGAGCGCCAGTGAGAGGCATCCTATGGCCACATGGGTGGGCTTGTACTTCAGGATATTGGCGCTGTGGTGAAAGTCTTGCAGATAGGAGGCTGCTGCCTTGGCGATGGGCACCGAGTTCCACACCTCGGGGCCCACCCAGTCTTGCAGGGTCTTCATGTAGTGCAGTAAGTACTTGTGGGCCAGATCTATGTTGAGATCGAAGCCCAGGGTGCGCGTTATGAGTAGCTCGGCCTGGACAATGGCGTCCCTCATCGACCAGTACTCATCGTTCAGGTCCAATGGAGCATTGCCCCGGTTCAGGGTGCAATATGCCACGTTGATGACATCGCGTATCTTGACACTTTCGTCCTCCTTGATTTTGCCAGCCAAGTACAGCGAGGACGCGGCAATGAGCTGAGGATTCCAGAAGGTTGGTCTTATGAGATGGGTTCGATTTTGGGGCATGGTATACTCACGAACTCATCGTAGTCACTGGCCTTGACCTCCCGGAAGAAACGATGGAACACTATGGCCGCACAGGCTGCCGTCAGTGGTTTCATTTTCAACTTGGCAGCGCACTCGAAGATGTACATCGGCACCACTCCGGGTTTGTTCAGTTTGCTGCGGCACAGATGGCATAGATATACATAGGTGGTATCTTCAGGTTGGATCATCCAACTTACCGATAGTCGATGGGCTTCATGGTCTGCGCCTTGTTCGACTCCACGTGCTGCTGCAACGACATTACATCCAAAACGTTTTTCATGCTGCTATTCCCAGGCCGAACTGAATGAAAGGATGGAGGTGGGTGGATGTAAACGATTTCGTTGGCAGCCGAAAAGCAAAATAAAAGCAATTGGACTGGTTGGGAAATGAACGTGAACTGAGACCACCGAAAAGTCGAGAGGCCACAAACCGGTTTGATTGAACTGCAGCGCTGTAATGGGAGATATGATATCATATGCAGGGCGATCGGGGAAATCTAACGGGTCCGAAGGTATGTCAGCTGTTCGATTGGGATCCAACTTAAAGGGTGTCCGAGTTGTTTATCTCGAAACCCCAATTGTCTTTTCAAAAATAGTACCTACAACGAACAGGCCAAACAGCTGTTCAAAAACACAGTGTTGATAAGGGATATTACTTCGGTTTTAAGGGTTATAACAGGATAATCAACCCTTATAAATTATTGTCAATAAGCGCTGCATAAATTTAAATCTATATTTGAACTTAAATACCTTCACGTGTCAGATTCGAAATAAAGTAATCGTTGCTCAGCACTGACTCTCCAGAGCCTCTCTCAAGCCAAATTACACTGAGAAAAATAAAATTACTTAAACATAAATTCTTATATATGTGTTAATATTTAATATAAAAATAATTTAGTAAATTCCAACAACATGTTAGTGTAATTATAATTATCACTTCAAATAAACACATTTATATTTTTTTGAACCTTTATAATTTATAACTTCAAGGGTAACGTCTTAAATAATTAATAAAATGCTTTTTCAGTTAAATCCTATAAAAATTATTTAATTTTTGTTTTGTTTAATTTCCTCTCAGTGTACCACATGCCGATAGTGCGATAATCGCACATCGATTCCACTCGATAAACACATCTCCATCGCCAGCTGTTCCGCCTACTCCCCCCGCGCACACCTACACCCATAATAGGTATATTATCATTGCGAAAACCAAGTGCAACAGCAGTCCACCAGCCAGCAAAAGCAGCAAATGCGTCGCCAGCAGTGGAAGATGGATCAATAGAGCGCGAGTCTGCAACCCCTGACCGCTAATTGGATTCCCTTGGGCGCCCTGCCAAGCAGGAAACGGAAATCGCCGACCAGCTCGGCTCAGAAAATCACTTGCGAGATACACAACAAAAAGGCGAAAAGTGAGCATGAAGGCTAGCAAGACACGGGCTGTCCGTCTCACCAGTTTGACGGAGGACGTGGCCGCCGTTCCAGAGGATGCACCATTCCGGGCACGTCTGCACGTCCTTTTCGCCCAGATCGAGCGGGAGTTTGAGCAGTTATATCTGGAGAACCAGGCCCGTGAGTATCATATATACTTCACAACTCCTTAAGGAGCCGTTCCTCGTGCATAATAAGAACATATTTCTGTGGGGCTTTACTATTTATTGTTAACATATGTATACTTTTTTATTGTACGCATTTGATTAAAACTTATTTTCTGTTGTAGTTCAGGAAAAGCTTGATATAGCCACCACCACCAAGGAGTCATTGATTCCACCCGAGGCCAGATCCGCAGCAGGAGGTTCACTGAGCACTCAGGCCTCATCAACAGCTTTGGCCACGCCTGCCACCCAGGCAGACGAAGTGGCAGGCAGCTTCCTGGCTGCCGCAACCAGCACACACAAGAGCTTGAAGGCCAAACTAAGCAGCGCTACCGGCGGCAGCAAAGCTAAGGCCAGCAACAAGATCAAGGCCCAGACCAGCCGCATCGTTTCGAGCTTTAAGGCGCCCACGGTGGTCAGCACGGTGGTGCGAGAATTCGGCGGCCACAAGGATGGGATCTGGCAGGTTGCCGCCAAGGCGGGACAGCCCATTATTGGCACTGCCTCCGCTGATCACACGGCCTGCATCTGGGGCGTGGAGAGCGCCAGGTGTCTGTTGCAGTACCAAGGGCACGCCGGCTCCGTAAACTCTATCAAGTTCCATCAGCAGCGAGATCTCGTGCTCACCGGCAGTGGTGATGGGACTGCCCACATCTGGCAGGCGGCCGTCAACTGGGAAGTGCCGAAGTGAGTAACTTGGGAATACGTTTAAAATTCAGTTAATAATAGGTGTGTGTGTAATCAGGAAGGGTCATTCTTCAGAGGAGGAACTGGACGATAGTGATGAACAGGTGGAGGATCGCGATCGTGTGGATACCTTGCGCACTCCGCTCTGCGAGTTCACAGGCCCCGGAGGTCATCTTTCAGTGGTTGTAGCCGCCGATTGGCTCTCTTCAATGGATCAAATCATAACTGGCAGCTGGGATCGGACTGCTATCCTATGGGACGTGGAGACAGGCCAACCACTACAGCCACTCACTGGGCACGATCACGAACTCACCCACGTGTCGGCACATCCCACCCAACGCCTGGTGGTCACCGCTTCCAGGGACACAACGTTCCGTCTGTGGGACTTCCGAGAGGCAATTCCAGTGGTCTCCGTCTTCCAAGGGCACACGGAAACGGTTACATCCAGTGTGTTCGCTCGGGACGACAAGGTGGTGTCCGGGTCAGATGATCGCACAATTAAGGTCTGGGAGCTGCGCAACATGCGATCCGCCTTGGCCACCATCCGAACAGATTCCTCGGTCAATCGGTTGGCGGTCTCCACTGGAGGAATTATCGCCATACCGCATGACAATCGGCAGATCCGTCTGTTTGATTTGAACGGGCAGAGAATCGCCCGATTGCCACGAACCAGTCGGCAGGGCCACCGACGGATGGTGTCGTCTGTAGCGTGGGCGGAGGAACCGCTGCTCGACTGCGACCTCTTCTCCTGTGGCTTCGATCGCCGCGTTTTCGGCTGGTCCATCGTTCTACCGAAGGACAATTGAAGGCGGCTGAAGCGGAGAGCTGCGCCAAAGGAATGAGGAGGTGCAGCCCGCGAAATCCGAAACATCTCTCGAACAAAGCATCTCCAAAGCGATGCTTATACTTATATGTAACCGTTTATCATAGATCAAGTATTATGCAGACATTGTTCAGGATGTTCTACTATCTAGGTGTCGCCCACTGAGTGTAATTATCGTTGCTTTTTGCCAAATAGTCGTGGCATAGCGTGCTGCACGAACTACATTTTATCATTGTTATAGGCTATATGCGTTGGGATCGGGCTAATGGGACTGGAGTGCAGAGCTTCCGATGTCCAGCTCTGATTTTATCTGTGTTTTACTACCATTATACATATTATAGACGTCTAAGCCATTAACGCTTTAGTCAACATGAATAAACATAATCAAGCACCCGATTCATCGCTGGGTATATCCTAAAAGTGTGTTTAAATTGCAATCGGATTTCAATGAAGCTTGTTTTTTTTCTCAGAGTATATATTTCTTCGTTGCGTTATATACATTTATATACTTATTATCTAGGGCAAAGCATTCGTAACGATTAATACATAGACATAGTCCTTCGCCTGTTTCGTGACTATTACTTTGGAATATAGTGGCATGGGCTCACAGGTGAGCAAACTTCAGCACCAGCAAGCCGACGAGTATGCCCACCTCCAGGATGATGATCAGGATCAGGATGATCTTGTTGTAGAGCACCTCCCTGCTCAACTTCCGGATGATGATCCTCGACTTGGACAGATCCTGGTCGGCGTCCTCCAGGCGGCGGGTGGTGCGCAGCAGCGATTCCCTTTGCTCGCCCAGTTCACCCAGCACCTGTAGAAGGGTAAGCCAGCATTAGAAAGCCCGGTTAATGAATAGTTTTTGGGTAATTACTTCCGCCCCCATGTTCTCCGTTTCGATGGCAATCTGGTTGGATCGCTGGATACTGTCTGTCGTCCGCTGCAGTACGTCGTAGGTGCTGGCCGCGAGCTGCGCCTGCCTGCGCTCCTGGTCGCTGCCACTGGGCAGCTGGCTATAGCCGGCGTACGACATAATTTTGCTCAGGATTCGAACCAATTTAAATGCTTTTCAGTGGAGATATCAAAACAAAACAAAGGCAGAGTGTGGCCGTGGTGAGCCATGCAGTGAAAACACCTAAGTGCCGTATAGCAAGTTACTAACGCGTTTTGCGTGAAGCCACCTGTTGGTACTTTTTGCACTTTACAGCACTGATAGCAGTTGGAATTTGAAATGCAAATTACCATATTTGCTTAATATTATGTTTTCTAATTCTAGGAAGTATTAGTTCATTTGGTTTTTTAGGGTGGCTTTCTCCCCATCTGGAAGTACAGGAAGTACTCTAAAAATATCTATAATAACGGTATTTGAACGAGCTGATGGATATGCCAAATGGGATTTCTAAAAGGCGATCAGATAAATGGACATATTTCTGGTCGACAGGAGGAAGTAGGTCCGTTGGTCAGAAATAGAAGCCCATTGTAGGCAAAGATTGATCGAATACTCACCCATTTTCAGTTGCTAGGGCCTTCAGGTGGGTCGATTTATAGTGGCTGACAAAACCAAAACAAATAACTATCAATATCAACTCGACTTATCTAGAACAGGGAATTACTCGGTTGAAGCGTTATTAATTTAAATTGATAATGGAGGCGGTAGCGGTGGCGGTGGCGGTGGTGGTGCCTACGCAATGCGGACATTTGTACATATGTAGAACTCGAGGATTTTGACTTTAGTACGGGTATTTTTCGATTTCTGATTTCTGATTTGTGATAACGACCCCCGATCATACATAGTTGGCATGCCCGCGCCGAGAGAGTCGCATGGATTCACAGGGTGTGAGTGCTGAGTAATAGAGAGTGCGAGATATTGGTATTGGAGGCGATCGCGAGATTTTCGTTCCGAAGTCGCGGCGAGTGCCAAATTTAAACGCAGTCGATCGCTGGCGGTGAGCAGACGTGTGCTCCGCTCGATTCAGGTTCAGATTCAAATAAAGATACTCTCGCTCGGCAACAAACAAGTTCTAAATTTATCGTTTGCACTCGCGGGGAATCGAATCTGGTGTGTCTTTGACATAAAAAGCGTTTTCGGAGCTGAGAAGGTAAGCAAAAAACTCGAAACTTGAAGGTAATCAAGAAACTGGACAAATTCACGGGGATCAAGGCGTAAAAGCTGTGCCAAGGGCTATCTCCTATTATGCGATATACCCTGGAAACTAGCAATCCTAAGCGATCGAAAGCACGTGCTTTGGCAGCAGGGAGTATCCGCAATTGAGCCCAATTTGAATGCACTTTGGCTCGTGATACTGGCTGCTGACAGCCACTAGTCGGAAAAGTGGGCTTACTGGGGGCTGCGGGGCCCACCTGTCATGGGACCCATTGTGCAAACACCTGCCAGAAGTCGCAGCTAGAGTCAGAGCGGCAGATACGCGTAGCGCTATCTCTTTCGTAAGCCCCGAGTATCTGTGAGATACTCTGAGGTACGGGAACGCGTACGCACCTACCACTTTCGCAGTGTATGTGCTAGTCGCACCCCTGTCATGTGAATATGATACTCTCCAGAGTATCTGTGAGTCGCGCTCTCTTTGCAAGTCGCGAGTTTTCGAGTTTTATGCAATCATCATATGGGGGCCATCATGTGATCTTAGGGGTCTCGGTTTTCAGAAGCCTTGCTAGAAAGATCTTCAGCTGGAACGGAAACCCTAAAAGCTGAGCTCGAGTAGCTGCAAATAGCGCACAATAAATACCAGTCGATTATGATTTATGGATCGCTCTATAAATTGTCCATGGCACTTCCCATCGATCAATCAGTATTTTGCTGATTAGCCACAGTCGCAGACCCAGTTTATGAATGGAAAATCTGATCGATTCTAGAAATCTAGCAGTTTCACATCTCAAGTATAGTATTTGCCGCCTTGCACAAGTGTTGTTGGTCGATCGTCCGGCTAATAACCTATATAAAGCCAAAGCCTGGCCACTCGAGTCACCGATCTCCAGTTACGTAACTCTATAAGTTCATATGTATCTTATCGGGAGTGGTCGGCAAACACTGCACTTCAAGAGGAATAAAGCTGACTTTAATGGCAAACTTTACTGTGCTCCTATGACACTAATTTACAGATATTATTATAGTTATAGAGTTTATAGATATTATTATTATCTCAGGATATTGCGTAAAGTGGCTATTTAAAGGGAGCGTATACTAAAGCATTTATTAGGTGGCTTCTGTTAAACAGCGCTATAATATTTTTAGTTCCTTTAATAGTTCGATAATAAGTGCCGTGCCATATAGGCATAATCATCTTTGTGACGCTATGAAAATGTATGAGTTCTAGGTTCTTTCTTCGCATAGAAGCAGTTGAAGAAAATTAATTGAATTGACAATTGGCGTTAATAAAAGATGAGTGTGGACTGTTTTTGTTTCTCGATCGCCTTCATGGTGGATTCACATTGAATTGGTTCGGTTATTCGTGCCAGCGAGTTCTTAATTACCCGCAGTGGAAAAAAAGCTGTTGTCATAAAACCGAGCGCCGAGGCACCATAAAAACTAGAAGTTATATTCGTATTCGAATTAACAACAAATAGCGAACGGGAGAGCCAAAGCGCAGAGCGATAAAGAGAGAAGCAAACAAAACAGAGCGCAAATTCAACGAAACTTCGAAGTGTAGCGATATTAGCCTAACATGGGCGTAAGCCCGCTCCCAACAGCAAAAGGGGGGTTGTCAATGTCAACCGCTCGTTTGCTCTCTCGGCGCGCTCCCCGCTCCCCACGCCCACTCCGCACCTCCCTATCCGCTCACCCACGAATAAATGTGATTAAGGCTCACCCACAACTCGCGTGTGACAGCCAAGGAGCAGCGACAACAACTGAAACAACCACATTGCATCTGAAGTACAGTGCAGCCTCTTAAATCGCTTCCTTTAGACAGTTAGTAAAGATTATTAATAATGAAGTGCAATATGTTTGTGTATTGGTAGTGATACAACTAAGCAGTAGACTATTATTGTTCTTTTTGGAATTGATAAAGTATTTAGGCTAAACATTTCCTCTCACATAATAGACTACAACTTTAGCCGAAAAAAGCAACTAATTGAATTAAAAACTTCTGCACATTTAGTAACAAACAAAGTTTACCTGTACATCGTAGTAGGCACACCCACACACGAGCACACAGGGCTAGAGTCCACTCACGAAAGTGACCAGCAAAGCGAAGAGGAGGAGAGAAGAAAGCGGGAGAGGAAATAGAAGAAGAGAGCGAACGGCATTTAGTTGTTGTTTTGAAGTCGAACTGGTTTACAGTTAGCAGTTAGCAGTTGCCTCTCAGCTGGCTCAGTGTTTTTTTCGTCTTCGAGCTGTGCGTGTGAACTGTGATATTGCGATATTGGGCTATCGCAATTGGAAACTGGACTTGCGGTCGAATTTATTATAAACGAAAGTGCGCTCGTTGAATCATTAAACAGCATTTGAGCAGGCGAGTTACAATTGAATTACCGGTTTTTGAAGCCAATCGAGTTTTGGAGGTAATTCTCGTCGGCGGAGGTACGGGTTTCGAGTGAATTCATACTAACTTATTCGTATTATTGTAATTATAAGCTTTACTCAGTCCTTATATATTGCTCTTCAGTATGCCTTTAAAATAATATTGCGATTATTATATGTATATGGAGTGCCGAGAAATATACACTTTTATGAGTAAATAGGTTTCATATCTTAATGCATACTTATACTTCACTTTAAAGTGATAAGCCTTCAATGAGTTATGTATAAATAGGCCCCTTTTCCATCTGGTATTTTCTACGCCTTAGTAAGAATGCTATACCTATACATACATATGTACCTCGTAACGATTTGATAAACGGCCAAAAGTTTATACTCGTAAGTCTAAAAGTTTATTCAACCATTTATTATTAAACCCAGTACTAGAAATGCTTTGCACTAGCGTGTTTAAAATGCACACCATTAAGCCATGGGAAATCCTTCAAATGTGGTTTAAAATTGCACCACTTAACCTCGTTAATAGTTAACGCCACCAAACTGCATTATAAACTTAACAAGTAGCCGCATTAAATTGGAGAGAACCGCTTTATAAGGACTCCCCCACTTTTGTTTCGGCACACGCCAATAGTAATTTAATAATGCCATAAAGATGGGGAAACAATTGCCCCACAAACATTCTAAAATGAGCCTTAACGAGCTGAGAACTTGCCATATTCCTAATTAATAATAGGAGCAATTAGGCTGCGAATTTCATGACTCGCTATTTTTAGCACACTGGCGACAGCCAACGATTCTTGGTTATAAAACGACAGAGCAGAACAACAAAGTGTCAACCTACATAAATGCTGAGCTGATAAAATGAAAGCAAAACGCTGAAACAGCTCGAAAGATATGGCGACGCTCGAGGGAAAGCAACAGGCGATAGGGAGCATAGAGTGGACGGGGATCGGATTGAACAGTCATGTGCAATCCCACTCCCTAGCTAAGATGTGCTGAAACCTGGGGAATTCGGGTTTCAAGCCCCTGTTCCTATCAGACTTCAGTTGGTCACATGATTGATGGACCTTTAAGACCTCTGGGTTGGGTTCTCGATGGATATCAATGACGTCCGTATATGTACTGGCTCCTGTCCAATTGTCGTGGTGGCCACCCAAGTGTTTTATTATTCTATGTCACACTGGGCTTTAGAGCTCTTCATTGTTTTGAATAATTGTGCAAAAACCAGTGCTCACTATTCATATCTCTTCAGGACAAGAAAACTTACAAAGTGATTAAACCAGAGCTGGTAAAATCCCCCTGAAATGCTTGGTGATGCACCATTGATACAATTCCATTGTTAAAATTTAAATCTCAATTCTCTTAAACTGGCCAAAAAAACAATTGAGATACGTTTTTTATAGCTTATTATATCATTTTGATCAAATCTTTGTAGCTTGCTCGAGAACAAATGCCTAATGTTAGTTCTTAATGCCTGCTACCTCCGCATACATTAATGTGTCCACATATGTATAACACATCATTCGTTTTATGTGTCCCGCAAACAGCAAAAGCTAATTCCCTGCTGTCGCAGAATGGGACTGGCCACTTGGACGGGATCCAGGGATCTCGGGGATCCGGGAATCCGGGGGAGCCACTAAAGTTCGATAATGTGCGAGGCTGACGTCGCCGTGTCGTTGACTGTTTGGCCCGATGATGTCACAACAAACCTTGGTGTCGTCTGTGTGTACACAGCGAAATGGCGGAATGCTCTCGAGTGCAGACACCGGAATGGTGACTGGTGGCGACCAGTGCTCTTTCCCAGGACCTGCCCACCACTCCCCGCCGACACCATATGTCACTGGGCCACTCATGAATCCACCCACCCAATTAAATCAAAAACAGTAATTAGTGGCATTATCTGGATCCACCGATTTTGGGAGAAGTCAACTCCATTTGCACATGGGCGTCTCTTGATAATGTTACAATTATCAGTTAATTTGCTGAACCATAATTTATATTGGTTCATCTGTAGAGACCCGCATATGTTTCCTGAGTTTTCGAGTTGAGAAAGAGTCTAGAAATAATGCATTTACGGTCGACATGGCGATAAGAACTGTTTTCTTGGGCCGTAAACACTTTTGCAGCGGGTCTGGAGATAGCTTAAGCAAATAAGTTAAGATTGCGGCGAAAATGGCCTTGCAAGTGCTCGCCCTTTTAGATTACCAACATCAGAGAATGGCATTTCGGGGACATGGGAAGTCATCCACATTTCCCTCACAGTAAGAAATGAGTCAAGAAAACGGGTACTATCCCAATTGGTTCGTCTAGACATATGTATGTATGTACATATATGCATGAAACATCTTAAAGACTGTTTATATCATAGATTGGAACTGGTCTTATTCCACCATAATATGATGACATCTTTCTGGGTTCCACTCGTTTATCGTTTTGAAAGTGGAATATCATTGAATCATTGAATCACTTCCGCTGTAAAACTATAAACTCCAATTGTATACAAACAATCACTTTAGTCGCTGAGCAAGCACCAATTGATTCTCATTCTTTTCAGTACTTTTCCCGTATAGCATTTTATGCGATCTTCAATGTGTTTGGAAAAGACCTTGAAGAATCAACACGAGTTTCGAATTCATTTGCACTTGGCGATCCGTTTGAAGTTACGTGATTTAGCAGTTAAACTCAGGGGCGTAGAACGTGACAAGGTGTTGTAATTGAGCAACCGATACATATTTGGATCCTGATATATTGACTCTCTAGTCGCACTGAAAGCCGAAACACATGTTGAGTTTCGGCCAGGTCCGAGCGCCATATGGAGCTGAAAATAGAGTGATTGCCTTTCCGCACCAGAGAAAAACAAATGAAAGACAAATAAATAAAATGATTTGCAAAGCAAGCCTGCGAAATTCGTACATGCAATTGTATGTACATAAATACATCGGGTTGAATAGGGGGCGAAGTAGCACTGGGAAAAGAGTATAAATATTCTAATATGCGGATATATAGAAATTCAATTGAAAACCATGTGGCAGTCTTATTAGGCTAATAATTGGTTATTTATAAACTTTCTTATACATCATGATAATAGATCTGTAGTTCAGAGTAGAGGTCCAAATTATATGCAGACCACTATTTGACACTAGTTTTCTCAGTGCTTATCGTATACGATATTGTGGCCCAGACAAAACACTCACTGAGGGCGAAAACAAAACGCTGTCTTTTCCCTATTTTAATTGCACGTCTGCGGAATGCCGAGACTAACCTCCTCCCCCAATCTTCCTTTCGCCACAGGGAACGTAAGCAGTCGCCAAGATGGGGGACATGTTCCGTAGTGAGGAGATGGCACTCTGCCAGATGTTCATTCAGCCGGAGGCCGCGTACACCTCCGTATCTGAGCTGGGCGAAACCGGCTGCGTGCAGTTTCGCGACGTAAGTACGGATTGTCTTTGAGAAATACGCCGACTAATCAGATGATATATCTTTCCTGACCACCAGTTGAATGTGAACGTGAACGCCTTCCAGCGGAAGTTCGTCACCGAGGTGCGTCGCTGCGATGAGCTGGAGCGCAAGATCCGCTACATCGAGACGGAGATCAAGAAGGACGGCATCGTCCTGCCCGACATCCAGGATGACATTCCGCGTGCCCCCAATCCACGCGAGATCATCGATCTGGAAGCGCACCTGGAGAAGACCGAGTCGGAGATGATCGAGCTGGCCCAGAACGAGGTGAACATGAAGTCCAACTATCTGGAGCTCACCGAACTGCGCAAGGTGTTGGAGAACACACAGGGCTTCTTCTCCGACCAGGAAGTTCTCAATCTAGACTCATCCAACCGAGCTGCAGGAGACAACGATGCTGCTGCACAACACCGCGGTCGGCTTGGATTCGTTGCCGGTGTAATTAACCGGGAGCGAGTGTTCGCCTTTGAGCGTATGCTGTGGCGCATCTCCAGGGGCAATGTCTTCCTCAAGCGCTCAGATCTGGACGAGCCGCTGAACGATCCGGCCACCGGTCATCCCATCTACAAGACCGTCTTCGTGGCCTTCTTCCAGGGCGAGCAACTGAAGAACCGTATCAAGAAGGTGTGCACTGGCTTCCACGCCTCCCTGTATCCCTGTCCTAGTTCGCACAACGAGCGCGAGGAAATGGTTCGCAACGTGCGCACCCGTCTGGAGGATCTGAAGCTGGTCCTCAGCCAGACGGAGGATCATCGCAGCCGCGTCCTGGCCACCGTGTCCAAGAATCTGCCCTCGTGGTCGATCATGGTCAAGAAGATGAAGGCCATCTACCACACGTTGAATCTGTTCAACATGGACGTGACCAAGAAGTGCCTGATTGGAGAGTGCTGGGTGCCCACCAAGGATTTGCCCGTTGTCCAGAAGGCTCTGTCCGATGGATCTGCTGCTGTGGGCAGCACCATACCCTCGTTCCTGAACGTGATCGACACCAACGAGCAGCCACCGACCTTCAACAGGACCAACAAGTTCACCCGGGGCTTCCAAAATCTGATTGATGCCTACGGAGTGGCTTCGTACAGAGAGTGCAATCCTGCCCTGTACACCTGCATCACTTTCCCCTTCCTGTTCGCCGTGATGTTCGGCGATTTGGGCCACGGTCTTATTCTTGTTTTGTTTGGAGCTTGGATGGTTCTATGCGAGCGCAAGTTGGCACGCATCCGCAACGGTGGCGAGATCTGGAACATCTTCTTCGGCGGTCGCTACATCATTCTGCTGATGGGTCTGTTCGCTATGTACACTGGGTTGGTCTACAACGATGTGTTCTCCAAGTCGATGAACCTGTTTGGATCACGTTGGTTCAATAACTACAACACATCGACTGTGCTAGCCAACCCGAACCTGCAGTTGCCGCCCAACAGCTCCGCCGTGGGCGTCTATCCCTTCGGAATGGATCCCGTGTGGCAGCTGGCTGATAACAAGATCATCTTCCTCAACAGTTTCAAGATGAAGCTTTCGATCATCTTCGGAGTGCTGCACATGGTGTTCGGCGTGTGTATGTCGGTCGTTAACTTCACCCACTTCAAGCGTTACGCCTCCATCTTCCTGGAGTTCGTGCCCCAGATCCTGTTCCTGCTTTTGCTCTTCGGCTATATGGTGTTCATGATGTGAGTTTACCCGAAATTTTGTTACTCTTTACCCGAACTCACTAATGCTTCTTTCTGCAGGTTCTTCAAGTGGTTCAGCTATAACGCTAGGACTAGCTTCCAGCCAGAAACTCCTGGATGTGCTCCCTCCGTGCTGATCATGTTCATCAACATGATGTTGTTCAAGAACACTGAGCCGCCAAAGGGATGCAACGAGTTCATGTTTGAGTCACAGCCGCAGTTGCAGAAGACCTTTGTGCTCATCGCCTTGTGCTGCATTCCCTGGATGCTTCTGGGCAAGCCCCTGTACATCAAGTTCACCCGCAAAAACAAGGCTCATGTAGGTTTCTTATTTAATTGTTTGAAATAGATCCAGTATTAATTACACATTTTCTCTCGCAGGCCAACCACAATGGTCAGTTGACCGGCAACATGGAACTGGCTGAAGGCGAGACTCCTTTGCCCACTGGCTTCTCTGGAAACGAGGAGAATGCTGGAGGTGCCCATGGCCATGACGATGAGCCCATGAGCGAAATCTACATCCATCAAGCCATCCACACCATCGAATACGTGCTCAGTACCATCTCGCACACGGCGTCATATCTGCGTCTCTGGGCTTTGTCCCTGGCTCACGCCCGTAAATATTTATTGACTTAGGATTGTGATTAACTTACTAATAACTCACGAATTGCAGAGCTCTCCGAGGTGCTGTGGCAAATGGTGTTGTCCCTGGGCCTAAAGATGTCCGGCGTGGGCGGTGCCATTGGTCTGTTCATCATCTTCGGCGCCTGGTGCTTGTTCACCCTGGCTATCCTGGTCCTCATGGAGGGTCTGTCCGCCTTCCTGCACACCCTGCGTCTGCACTGGGTGGAGTTCATGAGCAAGTTCTACGAGGGAATGGGCTACGCCTTCCAGCCGTTCAGCTTCAAGGCCATCCTCGATGGCGAGGAGGACGAGTAAACCATCCAAATGTGCTCAAACTGGGGAAACTTGTATACAATTATACCCCCGCCCGAACTATTTTGATTGTTTGTTAAATGTTTTTGTTTTGTTGAATATTTTGGATATTGTCAGTATTGTGGTGCTCTTCCCACATTTTTGTATCCTCCGTTGTGTATTCCATCTGTAGTCAAAGTATTCCTCTTTTGAGTTGTGCCTAGTATTCTCAAAAACCGTTTCGAAAGCAATAATTTGATATTCATTGTTATAAATAACTACTAATTGTAATAAATATACAGCAAAGAAGAGAACTGAGACTTGTTTGAATTTATTGAAAACTCAATCGATACATCTTATCTGGCAGACAATCTCACAATCAAAACTCTGCATTATTAACTTTAATTTTTTGTAGCATTCTTTTGGGATGTCTCCAAATGTGTAGGCTCATATACAGATAGACCTTATTATTATTATTGTTATTATAGGTGGTATTATTTACATAAGTTCCGATGTGCACACAAAGGTATGTGAATGTGCTGAGCAGGAAATTAATTCGTAAGTGACTGACAATTGGTTTTTAAGTCCAAATGGTTGAGCATTACGACCAAAGGCAAAGTATCTACTGATAAGGGACAGTCATGCTCAGGGGAATCGCAATAGGGGTAACCGGCATTCCATCACATTGATGGATGGCTCGATTGGGCACCGAGTTCTCCAAATATTTATCCAGGGAAGGCAACTCGTCTGTACTGATAAGCCGGTAAAGTTGCTCGTGGGTCAGCAATTACCACAGAACCTTCCTCGTCCAAGTCAAGTGACCAGACCGATCAGTTCGTCAGCTGCGCTCCAAAAGTGAGGAGCGCACTCCGGAATTCTATTAGCCCGAGCAAGGAGCAACAGGATCATCTATCATGGCCAAGTGGTGGTCCAATCAGGAGAGCAACAGCATCTTCCGCAGCGAGGTGATGTCCTTGGTGCAAATGTATCTGCAGCCGGAAGCAGCCTACGATACAATTGCAGCCTTGGGCGAAGTGGGATGTGTTCAGTTCCGTGATGTAAGTGATGGGTGATGGTTAAAATAAATGTGATGCCATAGTTATGTGTGCCCATATTAAAAATATGCCCTCGGTATGATCCTGAAATCTTTTATTATCATCTTGCAAATAGTTGAACGCGAAAATAAACGCCCAGCAGAGAAAGTTTATTAGCGAGGTGAGACGCTGCGATGAACTGGAGCGCCGCATCCGCTACGTAACCGCCGAGTTGAACAAGGAGGGTCACAAGGTGCTCGACCTAATGGACGACTTCCCTCCGGCTCCGCAGCCACGCGAGATTATTGATTTGGAGTTGCACCTAGAGAAAACGGAGACCGAGATCTTGGAGCTGGCTGCCAATAATGTGAACCTGCAGACCAGCTACCTCGAGCTGAGCGAGATGATCCAGGTGCTGGAGCGCACCGATCAGTTCTTTTCGGACCAGGAGTCGCACAACTTCGATCTGAATAAAATGGGCACCCACCGCGATCCCGAGAGGTCGAATGGCCACCTAGGATTTGTGGCTGGCGTGATCAGCAGGGAGAGGGAGTACGCCTTCGAGCGAATGCTGTGGCGAATTTCCCGGGGCAATGTCTTTGTTCGCCGATGCGACGTTGATGTGGCCCTAACGGATCCCAAGACAGGCAATGTGCTGCACAAGAGCGTCTTCGTGGTCTTCTTCCAAGGTGACCAGTTGCAGGGCAGGATTCGCAAGGTGTGCACTGGTTTCCATGCCCACATGTATCCCTGTCCCAGCTCACACTCTGAGCGCCAGGAGATGGTTAAGAACGTGAGGACCCGACTGGAGGACCTCCAGGTTATCATTAACCAGACGAGTGACCACAGGACCTGCGTTCTGCAGGCTGCATTGAAACAGCTGCCCACCTGGACTGCCATGGTCAAGAAGATGAAGGGCATCTACCACACGTTGAACCTATTCAACGTGGATCTGGGCAGCAAGTGCTTGATTGGCGAAGGTTGGGTGCCCAAGAGGGAGCTGGAGCTGGTCGAGGTCGCTCTGGCTGCAGGATCAGCCAGTGTGGGCAGCACTGTGCCTTCCTTCATCAACGTATTGGACACCAAGAAGGAGCCACCAACCCACTTCCGGACCAATAAGTTTACGCGAGGTTTCCAAAATTTGATTGATGCCTATGGAATCGCTGGCTACCGGGAGGTCAACCCGGGTCTGTACACCTGCATCACATTCCCCTTCTTGTTTGCGGTGATGTTCGGAGATATGGGTCACGGAACAATCCTCTTCCTTCTGGGCTTATGGATGGTGATTGACGAAAAGCGATTGTCCAAGAAGCGAGGTGGCGAGATCTGGACCATTTTCTTCGCCGGACGATATATTATCATGCTGATGGGTCTATTCGCTATGTACACTGGATTCCACTATAACGACATATTTTCCAAATCGATTAATGTTTTTGGCACGCGCTGGGTCAATGTGTACAACCGAACCACTGTGCTGACCAATCCCACGCTAGAGCTGAACCCTTCGGTAGCCACACGCGGTGTTTACCCAATGGGCATCGATCCCATTTGGCAGTCGGCCTCTAACAAGATCATTTTCCTAAACACCTACAAGATGAAGTTGTCGATCATCTTTGGAGTGCTGCATATGGTCTTTGGCGTGTGCATGTCGGTGGAGAATTTTGTATTCTTCAAGAAATACGCCTACATCATCTTGCAGTTCGTGCCCCAGGTTCTCTTCCTGCTCCTTATGTTCGGCTACATGTGCTTCATGATGTTCTACAAGTGGGTCAAGTACAGTCCAACCACAGATGTGCAGGCCGACAGCCCTGGGTGTGCGCCCTCTGTCCTGATTATGTTCATTGACATGGTGCTCTTCAAGACGGAGACGGCCTTGCCGGGCTGTGATGTCAACATGTTCCCCATTCAAAAAACTCTGGAGATGATCTTCCTAGTGGTGGCGCTTCTTTGCATTCCCTGGATTCTGCTTGGGAAACCTCTATACATTAAATACCAACGCCGCAACAGGGTAAGTTATTTGGACTTGAATAATTAGCCAATTGCCTAATAATAAATCCACCTTCCAGCCTGCTGGACCAGTGGTGGAGGTGGACGAGATTGTAGAGAAGATAGAGGTGACCACTGGCAAGGAGATCATCATCACTGAGGTAGCCGAGTCCCACGAGTCTGGAGGACACAGCGAGGAGGATGACGAGCCGATGAGCGAGATCTGGATCCACCAGGCCATCCACACAATCGAGTATATCCTCAGTACCATCTCTCACACGGCCTCATATCTTCGTCTCTGGGCTTTGTCCTTGGCTCATGCCCGTAAGAATCTGCTATGTCCATACATAATTTTCTACTTAACTGAGATCTTATTTCAGAGCTCTCGGAGGTGCTGTGGACCATGGTGCTGGCGATGGGACTTCAGATGAACGGCTACGCGGGTGCCATTGGGCTGTTTTTCATCTTCGCCGTTTGGGAGTTCTTCACCATCGCTATCATGGTGATGATGGAGGGTCTCTCCGCCTTCCTGCACACTTTGCGCTTGCATTGGGTGGAGTTTATGAGCAAGTTCTATGTTGGAAACGGATATCCGTTTACGCCCTTCTGCTTCAAGGATATTTTGATCGTCGTCGAAGATGATTAGAATTATTAGGAGAGCCATAGTGAAAGAAGGTTTCATTAAAAAAAGCATTACAAAATTCTTTGAAGTACTTTATTCATTTATCAAATACTTTGTGCAACGTGAAAGAAATTTAAGGATTTCCGCAATTATTTATTAGAAGATGTGGTATTTTTGATTGTGGGCCTCAAATCCAATGAATTTTTGGTGACTGTTCAAATGTTATTTGCCTTTTGCTGGACTTGCATTGCAGAAAGTTTGGATTTTAAATCTTCGATAATTACCCTGGAGAAAGATACAAAACATTTATACTAATAAACTACAAAATAAACAAATAAAATGCAAAACCAATTAAATGAATATTAAAAACTTAATATTGTTGTACGGCTTTTACTACATATAGTAGTTACTCACGTGGCGTCCCGTTCGATCCGACTTAGAACACGGATGTTATTATTGATTGACTTCTGGCTGGCCTTAATGAGTTCTCGCTTCTTCTTCAGCTCTACGGATTTTAAAGCCGTCTTCTCGCGGATTTCTTTCACCTTTTTTTTAGTGTTTATAATGATCTGCTTCAGATTGTGATAGTTCTGAAATCAAAATCATTTTGATTAGACTTTCACACACCTTTAGGGAGCAGAATCTAATTCCTCTATTGCCCTTCCGGGCAAAGATTACATACCATCCCGGTGAACTCATCGTAGCATTTCCTCTGCTTCTGCTTGTCGGCCTTGACCCCGAAAGCCTTCTTGCAGTAGACATCGTAGGCCTGGAATAAGTTCCTTTTGGCGTTGACCACCTGACTGAGACCCTTCAGCATATTTGCGTTCCTGGAGTGCAAAAACAGGAGGTTGGCCACAAGATTTTGGGCATTGTCGACTTGGGTCAAGTAGCTCAAAGCGCTGTACTTCCTATCGATCACGAAATGGACTTTCTTGTTCTTTTCATCGGTCAGGGTGGTACGGAGATTATTATCGTAGCACTACAATAATATCAAAATGCATTTAAAATTTAACTTAAAATTTTTCCTGTTTTAACTTGCCATTCTGGTTACATATCTTTCAATGTATGCTGTCAGTTGGTCATCCTCCTCAGGTGGCACTTCACTTTTGGGGTCTTCATTATTCTCATCGGGGTTACCAGCCATTGCTTATATGCTTTTGTATTACAATTGCTTTGAAGTTTTCTTATTAACGACAATACTCGTAATTATATTCAAGCTCTGGCGGAATTTTTGGTCTGACGTACAAAATGGCGGACCAAGTAGTGTTGGAAAAAACAAATATATCGATGACGATAGCAACTACTTAATTTTTTACACTCTGATTGGTGATTCGTGATGGATCTATTGATGAGCGCGCAATTTAAATTTTATAACATTTATAAATATCTGAGTTCGATTCAAAAAACACCAGCATTAAAATAAGTGTGATAGTTTTGGCGGGTTGTGGCCGTTAGAATCTAGTAATTCCCACCAGGAATATGTATATTTTCTTCTACCCTTTTACTCTATGAGATTATAGAATTATACGAAAGATTCAACCTCCCAAAGCATTAACGTGGTTTGCTTTAACAAATGGTTCGTAACACTAAACTTTGTGTGAGAAACCTTGCTAATTGAAAAAAATTGAGTAAGAGTTTTCTTGATGAAAACGGCACAACTTACGTTCTAACCTCTAACAAACCGTGACCGTAAGCGAGGATACCGAAGAACATGCCCTCTGCAGACTTACCCCAACCTTATTGGGTCATCTCATGGTTCATTGATAAACAAGGCATTCCAAGCCACGGCCCACTTGTATGTGGGTTTGGGTTACGTTGGTGGTGCATCGCAAGAAGGTCATCATATTGAGGGCAGCGCTCAGCGGAAAATTCTTGCGAAGGGCAGCAAAATCAGATGGAAGTGCTCGAGTGGGGAGTTTATTTAGAGGTAGTCACTGTGGAACTCCGGTCAGTTGTGGAGCCATCGAGCAACGGGCAGGTCTCCGGTCTTGGTCTTTCTATTCGTAATTCTGGATTAAAACATGTGGCATTTGTGTTTGGTTCTTTTGGGCCTGGCGGTAGTGTGTTTTGCGGATACCCTGGTTCAGCTCCATGTGAATCGTCCTTACAACGATGTTAACGAAAAGTTTGTCAGCTTCGCCGTTCGTCCGGAGGATCTGTACGATGCCCTGGATGGTAAGAATCGCAAGGCGGTGACCAATTTGGCCAATCTGCTGGGAGATGCGCACATCAAGTTCGTGGGAGATTTTTACTTCGCCAGTAATGCGCCGACAAAGCTGCGAAATCCCACCAAGATCATTTGGAAGGGTTTCAATCGGTGGTCGCGGTAAGTTAGAGGTGAATGCATCTCTCCCTTTTCTGATCATTGGGCTTTATTCTTTAAAGGGCCGTAAACTGGACCATGATCATTCCGGTTCCTTATGCCCCCGATGAGTGGGACTCCATGCATACACTGAAGATCCTGAACACTTCCTATATGGTTGGCATCACCGACTGCATCTGGCAGCTGGGAACAGACTTTGGCACCTCCAGGGCCAAGGACTACGTCCAGGAACTTCGAACTCTCAAACTGATGACGGACACTTTCAAGCCCTATGTGGACGACTGGCGACTGATGGGAGCGGACATCTCAGCTGGAAGCAGTGCTGATGAAACCAAGAGATACGTTGATATGTCCAAGGATCTGAATACGGCTTTTGGATGGACCCAGTAAGTAGTGGGATACTACCGAGTTTATGTTCGGCTTTAGAACTTAAGTTATTTTAAGGTTGTAGAAAATGCAAACTTTGATCTATCAAAACTTAAAAAGTTTTAAGCTTATATAAAGTTACATTATAGACAATTATTTAACATTATTTTGTTCTAACTGTAGACCCGCAAACATGCTGCCCAAGTCCAGTTTGGGAAGCTACTTGTACGACAGCGATCCTGCCCTGCGAACCCTTCAGCAACAGCGGGTTCCCTTGTGGCTGACCTTGCCGGAGGAGCGATCCTCGCAGAGATTGGTGGGCGACGAGACCACTGATGCCTTGCGGTGGGCCCAAACTATGGGAGATGCAGCCTCCGGTGGATTCGATGTGATCTTTAAGCGGATGAACCTGGTGGACTTCGAGCGACCCAACTTCAGTCTGTATGTAACGGCTCTGTTCAAGAAGGTCATGGGATCAAGGGTGTTCCCAGCCCGACCTCTGAATGCCTTTGCTCCGAGCAACAAGCTGTATACCCATTGTGCAAATGCCGTGTCCGGAGGATTGGCTTTCATGGTGGTCAATACTGAGGAACAGCCCACCACGATTACTGTAAAGAGTACCAGTAGTTTGAGCAGTAGCGAGATCTGGCAGTATGTGCTGACTGGGCTTGATCAAAGGGTCCAGCTGAATAACGTCCGTTTGCACTTGAACACCACTTTGCGGCCCTTGATCAAACCCATCGATCCAACAAAACCACTGCAACTGATCACGCCCAGCATGGCTGTGAGTTTCTGGGTATTGCCCGATGTCAATCTGGAACACTGCCAGTTCACGGAGATCGAAGCGGGCGATTCGAGTGGGGAGTCCTCCAAGGAGAAGCGCCGATCATCCCGCTATAGCTCCGCGGATCGGTTACTCCAGCGGTTGATCGAGGAAACTGCGGTTGCACGAGGATCGGTGCAGAGTTCCATTAATCGCAATAGGAGATTTGTCATCGATAAGGAGGAAACGCCACAGACCCTTTTAGATCGACTACTGGACCATTTCAAGAATGACAGTCCGCTGAAGAGGGATGTGGGCGATGTAGCGGACAAGTCCAAAGATCAGTCGATTAAACCTCATAAAGCGTTGGCCTGGCTGTATCACGTCCTCGAGCAAACCCGTGACATGGGCAAAAAGCGGGAGAGACGCGACACCTCCAGCTATTCCGGGCCCTTCTTCTACAATCGCCAAGGTAAGAGGACAGCATTGACCAAGAAGATTACTGAGATCCGGAAGCCGGAAAAGAAGAACAAGCCCCTTTTCGACTTTGATGAGTTCGATGAGGAGAAGTTCTTCAAGCGCATTGGAGAAAAATCCGAGGAAACTCCCACTTATACACGGCTTCCAGAGGGCGATGTCCACCTGAAGCACATCGAGAGTGTGGATGGGGAGGTGGAAAACGAAGAGGAAGTCGAGCGGGAGGTACCCAAGAAGCGCAGGAACAAGTCCAAGAGCCAGCTGAAGATCATTCAAAGAGAGGACAAGGAGGATGAACACGAGCAGGAACCGGAGCAAACAGAAGGACGTCCCAAGATGCGTCTTCTTCCCACGGAATTCTTTGAGGCGCTCCCGGCACCCAAGCAGAATAAGCGATTAAATCTGGGAGCCACCTTGAATTCTCTGCTATTTCCAGAACCCTTCTCCAGCAAGGCTACCATGGCCAAGGCGGGTCTGTCTCAAAAACCCAAGTCTGCCGAAGATCCCGAAGAAGATGTGCAACCGGTGCCAAGTGCCAGAAGGCGTCACTCCAAGCTAGGTCACGTGGCCAACGATTTCTTGCAGGCTCAACAAGAGCTCGGAAAGCATTTCCTTAGCCACATTAACGAGCACGAACACGAGTTTTCTCTAGGAGATGAGGGCATGCGGGAAAGTTCGCTGGAGTCGGGAAACATTGGTAGGAAGTCCCTCCCACAGGAGCTTTTTGGCGGGCAAAAGGCAACCCCTACTCTTCAGTCGAAACTGCCTCAGAAGCCAGCCGATGAAGGTATTACCTCCTGGTGGGACTTACCAGCTATGAGAAGGCGTCGCGCCATATCTAACTACAATTCCCTGGATGAACTGCCCTCCAATGCCATAGACAAGGCAGATCGCGATGAGATGATGCCCCTAGGACGGTACACCTTCTACGAGTATAAGGTGGACCAGGATGCAGAGAAGGAAGCCAGCCAACCCAAGGAGGAAAAGGAATCCAAGATTATGAGGATCAGCAGCAAGAACTCGCAGGCTTCTAGTAAGGGTCGCAGTCTGACTACCCTTTCCGAAAGTCTCGTGAGCACTGTAAAGTCGAAGGTATCTCGCTTCATCAACATCATATCCAACCACATGAACGAGTGGTACAACACCTTAACCAAGCACTTGGAAACGGATGCGGAAACCCAAAGGCCCCGCCGACAAAACAGCATCGAGAAGTAGAACGTTTGTCTTACGATATGAACCTGTTTAAACTGTCCCCATTAAAACCTAATGTAAATATGTATTTATGTTCAATCATTACTGCATTCAAAGGAATTATATTTGAGCGATAATTCTAGCGGAATTATCTTTTTCAAATAAACAATACACAGGACTCAGGCATCGAACTAGATGGGCTTAGACTAAGCTTGTGATAGATTGTTGAGCTTTTTATATTGTACTTGTGCACATGTCAAATATATAATAAAATGGAATTCAAAATACTGCAGTGGTTTTTTATTAGAGCTCTGTCTCCCATACTAAATACTTAAATGTGCTAAGTACAAAGCTTATTCCATTGGAACGCTAGTCAATATAAATAAATATATATTTTAGATATATTTCAATGGTACTCTATTAAGTATTGTTTTTATCTAATTATGTTCCTAATTATATTGTTTAATTGAAGTAATACCTATGCCTTAACCGTCGTTGATTTTATAAACTAGATTCTTATAGCTATCTTTGCATGTGATTTTTTAAAGAGCGGTAGTGAATCCTACTTTTTATGACTACCTTTAGTACCTAATATAGTAATAAAGACTTGTAAAAGTTAATTGCTGGCCATTATTTTCCTCATTATTTCAAGATAATCATTTGAGCCGCATAACTAGCGGGAAGCTTTGGGAAGCCCCCGACAGGTGGCTTTTCTAGACTCATTTTCTTGGAACCCTTTCCCCAGATCTTTCTCTTACGGTTGGTAACTAGATTTTCTCCCTCTGTGCTCGCTCTTTCGTCGCGAGTGAACCGAGCATGAAGACGGTCCCAAAGAGGAGCCCAGAAAGCGGCTAACCTGTTACCATGGCTAAAAGTGCAATAACAAAATCACCGCGAGACCACGGCAATACCAAACCGGTGGAGACGATCGCGCATTCTCCGCAGCCTCGGCTTTATAATCGGAATTCCGACTTCAGTCTCCGAGCAGTCGTTCAAGGCGAAGGTTGTGGCACTAGCTTTTGGATCCACCGATTCCGATTCCGATTCGCAGCGCAGATATAGTACAAAGTGCAGGCCAGCAGAAGTTGGAATAAATTATAGACCAGCCAACAGTCAACAGCCAAAACAGGTGAGTTTGCACTAAAATGTGGTCTCTGACTTGTAAGAGTTGGGGAACAAAAGCCGAAAACGGGTCAGGTCTAGACTTCTTCATATAGATCTTGTTTCTTTTCGAGACTGCATTGTAGGGCGCGGTTCGGGGGTTCTTAAATGGTGCATGCAAGCGTAACCAGAGCCAGTCTTCGAGTCTTGAGGAAAGCTCTTGGAAATCTTTGTGACGTGGACAGCGAAGAAAAAAACAGAAAAGAAAAAAACAGAAAAAAGGAGAAAAAAACAGAAACTCTAAGCGACATGAAACTTCAGACTTTCTTTCTTGCTTAACCTTCTTTCTTTTGGGCTGTCAATGAACTTGGTTGAGTGTTATTTTTCGGCGTTTCATCATAATAAGCCATAATTACGCACATGTGTGGAAGTGAAAGTGTAAGTTTTCTCAACACTTTTTGAAATCGATGTATTGACAGCCACTGATAAACGATTTGAGTTGTGAAAACCTTCGCCGACTAACCGATATCCCCAAACCATGAAACCCCAAAACCCAAAACCAAAAACCCAAAATCCAAAACCAAACTCGTTTCGTTATGCCCTAAGACAATCGTCTGGCTTTCGCAGCCTCGGACATTATATAATCTGATTTGCATGCTGACACCGATATACACGTATATAATGATACAATATGTAGTATACACACCTCGGAATATTTGTAGGATGGGTTTCATCTTCGGTTGGCTGTCGACCGAGCACTATGTGCGCGACATCTTCCTCATGACTTCAGTGGCCGCCATAGTGGCCACCCTGATGAGCATTCGGTTCTATCTGCGCATCACGGCGGGACGATGTTTCACCGAGGTAACGAACACACCTCCCCCATTCGCTAGACTCCCAAGCTTAGTAACCATGATACCCAAAACCCAAGCCCAATGTTCACTATCGCGACACGACTCGAATATTTCGCACTTTATATGGCTGTTGCTCCCACTTCCGCTGCGCATTCTTTTCAGATCTGGTAGATGGTGTCGCCACATACATACAAATGATGGTGCATACATGTGTACCTCTAGAAAAACGAATAGTTTACTAAAACAGTATTTAAATTGAAGTAAGCCTCATAATCTGCCATTACTTTTAGAAATTGTATATTCATATGAAGGCGAACTATTCAGATAAACATTACCGATCCATAATTGAAAAGCGTCCAGCTTTCCCCTCTGTAATAAGCTATATCACTATCTGGAAAAACCCCATCAAATTAAAGCGATTCTGTAGCATGTCGCACATTCCGACTATGGAAATCTTTTAACTATATATGAAATCACCGCTAGGAAAACTTCACGTTCCTCAATCTTGTTATTACACTGGGCAGTTGTGACGCGTCGACTTAATTACAGATTTAATTAGATACCTTTTGAGCGGCGAGCTACGTCACATCTCTGAGGTACGATTACCACCTGACCGATCGTTGTCCGGATCCCACAAAACATCTAAGCTTCAGTATCTCGGTTACAATCTGGGAGATCGCTTACCTCTGATTCACAGAAAGCTCTCAGCTCTCGAATGGCAATTAAGCGACCCGTTAATGGGTCTGAAAACTAAGATACTCGTAGCTTCCGTTCCAGACGAACTGCGATTACCGGGACTGTGACCAAGCGCCTACTAATTACTATTGTAAACATGTTTCCGAACCGCCCTCGACCTATTTTCGATCGCAGCCTCATATTAAATGATTAACCTCCGACATTGATTACAGACAAAGATGGAGGGCAAGACAGTTATTATCACAGGTGCCAACAGCGGAATTGGCAAGGAGACTGCCAAGGATCTGGCAGGACGTGGAGCCCGCATCATCATGGCCTGCAGGAACCTGGAGACCGCCAATGCAGTAAAGGGTAAGCGGGCTAAAATACCTACAAGGTCATGCCCAGAATTTGGCAGGACGCATAACAGAGAACAGGTTTTATCCAGGTTTTTGTAATTAATTGTTAATTATCCACAGATGAAATCGTCAAGGAGACGAAGAACAACAAGATCCTAGTCAAGAAACTGGATCTGGGCTCCCAGAAGTCCGTCCGCGAGTTCGCCGCTGACATTGTGAAGACCGAGCCCAAGATCGATGTGCTGATCCACAACGCCGGCATGGCTCTGGCCTTCCGCGGACAGACGAGTGAGGATGGCGTGGAGCTGACCATGGCCACCAACCACTACGGACCCTTCCTGCTGACGCACCTGCTCATCGATGTGCTGAAGAAGAGCGCGCCAGCTCGCATTGTCATCGTTGCCTCGGAGCTGTACCGCCTGTCTTCGGTTAACCTGGCCAAGCTCAACCCCATCGGCACCTTCCCGGCTGCCTACTTGTACTACGTGTCCAAGTTTGCGAACATCTACTTCGCCCGGGAGCTGGCCAAGAGGCTGGAGGGCACCAAGGTGACCGTGAACTTCCTGCATCCCGGCATGATCGATTCGGGCATTTGGCGCAATGTCCCCTTCCCCCTCAACTTGCCCATGATGGCCATCACCAAAGGTTTCTTCAAGACCACCAAGGCCGGAGCCCAGACCACCATCTACTTGGCCACATCGGATGAGGTGGCCAATGTGTCTGGAAAATACTATATGGACTGCAAGGAGGCCACCCTCAATGCCGCTGCCCTCGACGAGGAGAAGGGTCTCAAGATCTGGGAGGAGTCCGTGAAGATCGCCAAGCTCACGCCCCAGGATCCCAAGATCTAGGTGGTTGTTCGCGGCTGAGTGCCAGTGCACAATTAACTGATTTACTTTTCTTGTTCTTAAGGGGGAGTTTACTGTAGCCTAAGTTTTCTCAATAAAAATGATTTATATAATTAAATAATGCGCTTTTTCACTATAATATTTCTGTTCCCAGAAATAATAATAATATATAATAATAATCCCAATAATATAAATCAAATCAAAACTTCATTAATTCAGTTTTTAATTGGGTGTACATGCAAGTACAAATGTTTATGTACAGAAACAAAAGTAATTAAATTTCCGTTCCTTTAATTTTATTTTTAAAAGAGCTTCCCAATGAATGCATTTTAATAGAAGTACTTTCCTACTATTAATTAAGCACTACACATATGCAAAACAGGTTCACCCTAAAAATTAACAGACTCTGTAAGCTATAACAGCACTCACAAATGGCTGTTAAAAGCAGATGTAACTAAACATTTGGACTAGAAATGAACTGAATCTTGAATAATTGTTTTAATTCAGCTGATATCCATCCTGGACACATCGTTTCAAATTAATTTCATGAGAATTGTCGGGAACGACAAATCACAGCGCCAATCGGGTGAATCAAGGTAACCCGATACAAATGGAGAGGGCAGCAGAATCGGGAAAGGCCGAAAAATTCTCACACAAAGTTTCGCCGGACTCACTCACCTGTTGAGGAGGAGCGAGGGGTGGATGGCAGGAGGACTCCCGGGGGACTCCGCCGACATGAATAATCTGATAAAATTGCAGTCGCATCCTTTGCGGGCTGTCACCACTCTTGTATCTGCAGAAATGGAGGGTTGCGGTTGTTCGCTTTTGCGAAGATTGCTATCAGCTCCTCGACGGCACGTGACCTGGCCGGTGATGTTGATAATGATAGTGCCGATCGGTGGCTAATAATATGTTAAATGGCGTAATTGAAATTTAATATTTATCCAAGGGATTACAGGATAATCATTTGCGGCTCGCCAAAATGGCATTAAAGATAGCGGAGCGTGCGGCACCGCAGATAATTGAAGGACCAGACGCCCCTTAATTCGCTACTGTGAGAAACCTATAGATCATCAATCGGAACTTCTCACAGCATTTGTTTGCGGAAGTGATGCCTTCATAAAAAACAAACAAAGCGTGCGTTTTTATTGCTGCATTGGTTTGTATCTGTCCTCTAGAATAGCAACTTTGTTGATAAGATGTACCGGCAATCAACCCTTCTGGTACTGAAACCCCCTTTTGTTTTTGTTTTCCAGAAAGTATCGCCTTACAAATTCAATTTGGCGCGCTTCACTCAAGTGTACTCACATCCAGAAGGACGAAAAGACATTGTTGTGGCCAAGTTGAGCTGTAATTCAAGTAGTTGTCTCCTTTCCTTGGGGGAGTCCTTCGACCGTACTTATAGCTACTTCTCCCCCAGCGTTTTTAATAAGTCGCGGGCATTTAATAAGCTGGCTTAGGTTTTTAATAAGAAGTGGGTTATGCGACAGTCCCGATTCCGATCCCGATCCCGACTCGTCCAGCTGTCAGGACAGCGGTTCGGCCTTCCCCATCCTGTCCAGCAAATGTCAACTAGCAACGGCTGCGTCTGTCACGCGGTCATCGATACTCTCCTTAGGAGCGGGGGCGTCGGTTGTCGGCCCAATTGCACTCGCAGATGTCCCACGTACTCCAGTTCCAGTTCCAGGACACTACAGTTCCCACTAAGTCATGGCACATCATAGAATCCATAGAGTCCACGGCAGTTGTGGTCATATCAATAGGGGGTTTTATTCACAAGATAAAGGAGCCTCTCCGTAAACCTTGTAACCAAAAATGAATAAAAAAGGAAAGAGTGTAAAATATATGTATGCAAATGTAAATTGACAAGTCAAAGTGCCTATGCAAGAATTTTGCTTCAGTTCCGACTATTAGGCGATTATTGATAGATATAGACATATGTGTATGTATGTATGTACTTAAATCCAGTTATTTTTAATACCGCTCAGCTTTAGATCATTTATTAATTTATAATGAGAGGTAATTTATTCATAGATACCATTAGTTTCATGGCCCATCCAATCATAACAAACATCTTGGTTTTAGGATAGTTTAAGGTGCGGAACATTTTTATAATTCTCGGTACTTAAGTTTAAATTCACTTAAATAAGGAAAGGGATGAGGTTTTTCTTACAATCTAACCCCAGTATTTTTTACTTTTTTGTTTTTATATTCTAAAAAGGATCAAAGTTAAGAAAGCCTAATGACAATTATTTGTTAGTCATCTCTGATTGACACGCAGCCCCCATCCAGTTGACCCAAGTTGGCCAGCTCATTTTAGCCGGCAAGGCATCTAATATGACCGATTGGCATTAACATGTTGAATGACTTGAGTGGCAGCATAAAAGCAAAGCGCAGCCCAAACCAGGAGAAGCCCCATCGGTGCAGCCCGAAAAGTATTTCATTGATTTTAGAAGCCTCGCCAATTCACAGCGGAATACAGAGCGGCGAAGGCAAAAGAAATGGAATGAAATGAAATGAAATGTACTCGAACAAGAAGTGCACAACGAAAATGAGTGAAATTTGCTTAGCTGGTTGCTGGTGGCAACGTGGGAAGCGCAGGGAGGGATGGGCAGCATCATGTCCTGCCATTGTTTGTCAATTGAAATACGCAAAACAAACATTAGCTACCAATGAGCCCTCTGGCAAACAATTCCACGTGCGATGATAAGGTGGTTGATGGGCTGGTGTGATAACAGGTCCTTCAGAGAGGGGTGCTCGAATATATTTACCCTGCAGCTTAATTTGTAGCAAATCTCGAACTCGGCTGCGGTCAATCGAGAGAAGGGAAGCAGTTTGATCAGCTGACACCTGAACGCACCACCTGAGAGGAATCCGCCTAATTGTTATTGATACCCGGGGATTGCCTGGCTACCAGCTACCAGCTCGAGAAGCGGATCCTAATCCATTCTGACAATCGGCAGCAGAGACAGGCTCATGTCCTTAGCCAAGTTGTTGACATGAAACCGATACCCAACCGAAGTAAAAAATGAAAACGGGTTCGGATCTGATCAGACTGTGGATCTGATTTTAACACACACGACGCTGGCTGGGCTTGACCTGAAATTCCCATCGATAAGGTAAGGCGATATGGGGGATATAGCTCGATACCTATGCGATCACTGCCGATCAAGCCTTTGCACTCAACTGATTTTGCCGATTGGCGAATTCGATTTCGGGCGTGTGAACCTTCTCGATTGCCAGGGGATCGATCCGAATTGGGGACTCTAATCTACACTGCATGTAATGTCGTAGCTAAATATAGCCGGGTTGGGCCTAACAAATGTATTTCATAATTTCCCTTTGCTTTTCCATCTGGCCTGTGATTTAGTCCCTGCTTTTTCTGCTGCAACCACAAATCGAACTATCAAATAACATTCAAACTATTCACGATTGTCGGCCCGGCGACAAGAGCATCGATCGATAGGCATTCGTCATTGGCCGGGCTACAACTGAGAATCAGCACCGGAGATAGAGATACAAAGATACTCGCAACAGAAGCAGATACACACGGCCAGATACCCAGACGCAAGCTACAGAAGCAGTCAGGGGGTTGCCGGCCGACTTGGCCCGATGGACTGCCTCACTTAACCACGAAACAATGAAGCGAAGGAAGCAGAATGCCGACGAAGACGATCAATGGTTGGCAAGTCCGTTCCAACTGCCCCTCCCTCAGCCGCCCCGGAGACCCTTTGCACTGGGAGAAAATTGCTAGTTTAAAGTGGGAGATTCCTATGGTGATTATAGGATGTTACTATATTAACGCGTCCATAAAAATGGAGCATACTTTATAATATTGTTCTAATAGTACTTTTGGTGTATGTTGCAATGTTGTTACAGTACTTTTTTGTTATAACCAAATAGGCTTAAGCGTTTCTAGTTGGTGGCTGTTGGATAGCATTACAGTGACTAAAATTGATCTCATAGCTATATTGTAGGATACCCGTTGGGTTGTAATCCTGGAAAGAATTAAACGGCAGTCTGCGGTTGTGAATATATCGAGACTGTAGGGGTAAGGAACATCATGTAGTAATGAAATACGGATACTGATCTTTAAATTGAAGCCAATATTTTTGGGACTGTCGTTGGGATACATTCTAGATACCATTCAGCTTGTTAATGTGTATATTTTTTAAAGTGTACCTTTTTTCTCCCCGTCTCATTGGTATCTGGTGTCGAGCTGTAAAGATATTGGGTGACAAATAAAAACTACTGAAAACTGCTGCCGATGTAGCTGGCCACGTATGAATGGGCCTGAAACTCGGACTGGGCGGGATCGGCGGCGGAGGAGGGTGGCTTTGGCTATGGATGAGGATGTGGATGTGGATGTGGACGTGGAAGCAGCAGAGGGGTAGTAGCCGCAAAAGCCGGCAGACGGAGCGCATTGGTTGGCCGACAACGATGACGGCAGCGTTGTTGTGGTGGTGGATGGATGGATCTCTGGAGTGGGCATGGGATATAGTGCGGTGTGGCTTGGTATGGGTATGGGTATGGTATGGTATGGTATGGTTTGGTATCGGTTCGGTAAGGGAGGGGTGCTTTGAGCAAGGGTCTCGAGTGTGTAGTGCTGCGTACTTGTGTCATTATATCCGACTGAAAGTGTGAGTGCGAGCGAGATTGTTGCCGTTGTCTTTTGCGCCCTTTGTCGCTTGTTTATAATTAAGTAAGTATGTTTTTTGCGCCCTGCCTTTTCCTCTGTAGTTGTCGCTTTGCTGCCGCTCTGCCAATCCGATATATCAGTCGATTTTGGGCCGAGGTGCCTCGAACTGAAACTGACAATTAGTCGCCGTCTTATGCTCCTCGCCAAAAGTCGCTTCTTGCCCCGCACTCAACTCGAAAACTCAAAACTTGCACAACGGCACCATATAAATTTCTAATTCGAGAACAACGATCGTGTGATATTATTGTCGCGTTGAAGGCAGTCTTAAATCAAATACTAAATCTTCGAAAAAAAAGTTACAAACAAATTTTGCAAGAAAACGTTGAAATTCTATCGGTGATCTTGGTATCATGCCATTTGTGGATCTATTCAGAAGGTGAAAATGGTTAAGAGTGCAAGTGTTATTAAGAAACGAAACAAACAACATAAAATCGGAAACAAATATATTTTAAATGTCTATTGCTGAATATAAAATGTTTTTAAAATAACAAATAAAAAACAAATGGAATCAAACTAATCTAGTTCAAATCAAACCTGATAACTGCAACGATTTGTTAACTTTCTAACTAGCTAATAAAAATATTCTCACGAAGTTTGGGCTAGGATAGTGTAAATAAAAGTATAACTTTGCTTAAGATCATTTAGAGAATGTTTTCAATACAACTTATAGTTTTGATCTCATAAAAAAAGATTAGATAGTATATATGCTTAAATTGGTTAGTTATTTTTCCGTTTTGTCAGTTCAAAAGAGTTTAATTTTTTCAAAATGGATCTTATTATAATTTAAACATACATATTTTAGTCCTAGCAAAAAGGAAACTTAAAATAAAAAGACGCATTTTTTTAATCTTACAGCATTTCAATCAAAATGCAAACGTATACTAATTCTTATTCATCTATACAGCCAAATTGAAATCCATATTTCTTCTTTTATATTCAGAGAAGAACAACCTACAGTTTAGAGTTCAAACTGACAAAAAATATTTGAATGTTTCTTTCTTTATTTATTTTCGACGTTAAAACTTTGAATTTATGAACTATTTACTTTTGCGGATTTTTACAAGTTCGAGAATTGGTTACTTTTTAATACAAATTTCCTAAAATGAAAATAAAGCATATTAGAAAACAATTTACCCATATTGTTCCGTCCTCGCCTTGCAGCTGGAAATTAACGCATCAAGATGAAGCGTAGAAAAAGCAGAAACAAATGCGCGACTGCTGAACCCAAACGTTCCAGAACTGGAGTCATGTCATGGGATTGTTATATAAGGGTTCCAAACTCCTGAACACAATTCTGGGTGAGTGAAGCAGAAGCACCTTTGCACAGATATGCAGATACAGCGCATATGGCGACACACAGATGGGAAATCGCGAGCCGAGAGAGCAAAGCAAATGGCGGCGGCACTTGTATTGCTCTCGATTTGTATATTTGTGTGTGTCTTGAGGGGCGGAGCCAGTGCACAGTGGTTGTCATGGGACGGAAATGTATCCATGAGATACGCGCTGTAGTCGAGCATCTCTGGCGTACTTCCAGTGATTTTGACGATGTTTTTTTGGCTGCGCAGATTCCCTGGAAGATCAAGAGGGTGGAGCTATGTACATATCGTGCGATGTCTCAAACGGCGGTCCTGTGGAACCAGAGACGGGCTATGTGCCCAACAATCCCCTGTTCGGCTTGGCGCTGGACAGCCCGCAGGTGAGTCCTGGAATCCTTTTTGATTTCGCATCAATGTCTCCGCAAATCTCTGAGCGTTCGGTTGTGCTTGTTTCGTGGCAAGAAGTTAGCTGAAATCTGTGATATACCTGACCAGGAGATTAAACTCAATACATAAATTGTGGCTATTTAAACTTGCTATATCGGTAACAAAAAAAAGCAGACAGTTTTCTACTAACTAAGAAGTTTATCATTTGTATACAACAATTTGTTTCAATAAACCTCTCTTGTTGTGGTTTTCAAATTATTTTATTAAATTTTCAACCGATACCGTTTAGTCGATCAGAAAGTTTACTAAGTTAAATTCCTTCTAGAGAAGTGCATTTTTGTGTAATATTCAGTAAACGTAATTTTAAAATAATACAATTTCAATTTACATAATATTACAATTGAGTAAAAATATTTTAGTTATTTATTAAAATTAGCTGCATTTATTTCATAACCGGTTTCAATCTCCATTTCCGTTTCCGCTCGTGCAGCAAGAGTGCGCCGCTTCCTGCGTCGGCTGCTTATCCTGCCAGGGCAACACCGCCCTGCCCATCTCCTCGCTCACCAGCAGCGACTTCGACTGCGGCGGCTGTTTCGATCCGACGATTGGAGTGGGCGTGGGCATCGGTGGCGGCCACATTCAGATCAGCACCACACCGCCGGCGAGCAGCGGCAACGGAAGCAGCAACAACGGTGCCGGAGGAGGCTCCTCAGGAAATCACGGCTACTGGAGCACCGACGAGATGGCTTCCACGTTTCCCGGTCTGCCGCCGCTGGACATCGATCCACTACCCAGCCTGTTTCCCTTCTCGCCCTGCGGCGCATCCTACAACTTTGCCGCCGGCAATCCGCACCAGGCCGCCTCGCTCTCCTACACAGTGCATCCCCACCAGATGCTCATCTCGCCGAACTCCCACAACCACGCCCAGATGCACTCGCAGCACCAGCAACATCAGCAGCACCAGCAATCCCAGGTCCAGGCATCGCACGTGGGCAACTCGCTCCTCCAAAGCAGTGTTGGCAACAATATCGGCAGTAATGGTAGTTCTGGCGTGGCTAACCCTGCCAGTTGCTACTATGAAACCAGTGCTGGAACGGCTCCACCACCTCCTCCTCCGGCGGCAGCCATGTATCCCAGCATGAGCGTGAACGTCAGCATGAACATGACCATGCACCATGGCTACGGGGCCGGGGATGCCGGCGGAGTGCCGATGCAGTGCTCCCAGATGAACTGGACGCCACCCAGCAACTCCTCCTCGGCGGCAGCAGCAGCGGCGGCGGTAAATGTGCTATACCCACCGCTCCTGAGTCCCGGTCACTATCCCGCCTCGGCCACATACTCCTTCACGGCGGATTTCCGGGCACCGGCTCCCACGGGTCTGGGTTCCCTGCCGCCGCTGACGGTGGGCGAAAAGGAGTCGCCATCGCCGCCGGCCAACTCCTCCTTGGCTGGCTACTACCCTACGGGGGTGAGCAATCAGGGATACACACCGCCCCACAAAAGTCCCAGCAGCTATCAAGCAGCCGCCCTGGGCTTGAGTCTTTCCGCCTTCGAGGACGAGGAGGATAGCAACGAGGATCTGGACGGGGATGAGGGCAGCAGTGGCGGCGAGATGAAACCCAATCTGTGCCGGCTCTGCGGGAAGACATATGCTCGGCCCAGCACGCTCAAGACCCATCTGCGGACCCATTCCGGCGAAAGACCCTATCGATGCCCCGACTGCAACAAAAGCTTCTCGCAGGCCGCCAACCTGACGGCCCACGTACGCACACACACCGGCCAGAAGCCGTTCCGCTGCCCCATCTGCGACCGGAGATTCTCGCAGAGCTCCAGCGTCACCACGCACATGCGCACCCACTCCGGCGAGCGCCCGTACCGCTGCTCCTCCTGCAAGAAGTCCTTCTCCGACAGCAGCACCCTCACCAAGCACCTGCGAATCCACAGTGGCGAGAAGCCCTACCAGTGCAAGCTCTGCCTGCTCAGGTGAGTCCGGGATGGGGACTTACACCTCCCACATTACTAAATGAAGGACATGGTTTTGCTGCGCTTTAGTGACCCCTTGAAGTCTTCAAGATAGCTGAAGTATAAAAATGTCAATTGTTTCACTGATTCTTTTCTAAACTACAAATGAAAACCAAAAGGAATGTAGATTTCAAAGGTTTTCCACTTTATGAAGGCAACATAACGTATTTGAATAAATAATAAATGTTACTAAGAAGCAATGCTAAAGATTCAAATTAACCTTTAACGACTGAATTTGTATATCAGTTCGCCTTTTTGTAACAATGGATTAAGCCACCAATCAGCAGTCGTGGAAGGACATCGAGTTATGCATCGAGTTAATTGCTTTTTTTCTGTCCACAGATTCTCGCAGTCGGGAAACTTGAATCGGCACATGCGCGTCCACGGCAACAACAACACCAGCAATGGCAGCAATGGGGGAACCGGAGTTGGAGGAGAGTCCTCCGGCAGCGGAAGCGGGGGTGGCAACAGCCTCCTCACATGACAAAAGCCAAGGAGTGCAGGAGGTTTCCAGCATTACCACCCCCCGCACACCCACCACATGCACCACCAGCACCACCATCATCACCACGCCCACATGGGTAACTACGACTACGGGAACTACAGCATCGGCGATTACACTCCACCCGGAGCCACACAAAACTATTCAGGGTATTATTTCTGCGCACTCAACAAGGCGCCCAAGTTCGAACGATTCTACTAGGGCCTGAAAGCTGAGGGATCCCATCCAGATGAGGAATCAAAACGGAGGAACACTCAGTGAATTATCCGGGGCTTGTAGCTCTATCGTTGATAATCCAATAATGTATGCCATAATTAATATTGCTGTAGACAAATAATTTGGGTTCCTGATAAATTAACACCTAATTGAACCTAATGATGTAATACTCATACCCCTGATCCGCACCCAAATGCAGTTTAAAATGCTCAAACAATACAAATCTGATAAATCGCGGAGAATCGAACAAACGTAGGCCTAAGAGCTGCACTGTACATACTTATACATACTATATTTATTATAATCGCCTAGCCTAATATGCATTGATTCCAAGTTAGTTCATCCATAAAATAAGGTAGTTGAAAACACGCATAAATCTATTCCAAATTAGCCAACGAAATAGGATTTAAGTCGGATATGAGTACGATTCATAAGACCAACCAACACAGCAGCACCCAAAACGAGAATAATTAAATCGGAATTGCCAAGGCATAAAACACATAAACACCTGTACACGAATATAGTTATCCTAAGCTTAAATTAGATATAGATGTAAGACAGGTGCTTTGATTTAAGCCAATTTTTGAGTATATCAAGAAAATTAATAAATAATATATGAAATTTAAATACAATAACTGATTGATTTACGACTTTCCGAAATCCGTTTACCATTTGCCTTCCTTTAATTTATACACAAAAACAAATTTGTACAATAACAATTGAAAAATTCTATAATTTAAGAAAGGAAATTACACAGCTGGGCATTCAAACAATATTATCAACTAGGTAAACGGCTTCCGTGTCGCCTCCGCAGACCAGACGACTTCCATGGACATCGAAGGAGTTAATGGACTTGCGAATGTTACTCAGAACTCCCTCCACATCGACCAGGGAGCGAACACGGTCGCCCGACAACCAGGGACTGTGTCCGTCCTTGTTGGAGTCGCATCCGAGAACTTTGTTCTCTGACCACATCCACACCTCGCCACCCTCTGCGGCGGTGAACAGTTTGCTGGGATCCTTTCGGTGAAAGCCTATCTCATTGATAGGACTTTTGTGGGCGCTTAGATAGGAGGCGGGATAGTTGAGGTTTCGCATATCCCAGACGGTGATGGAACCCTCTTCGCTGCCGCAAAGTAGGATATGTTGCTGCATGGGATGCGTTGCAAGGGACGAGACAAAGTTCGACGACTTGTCATCCTGGGAGGCCACCATAAAAGTGGTCTTCGGCTGCGCTTCAGTGGCCACTCGAGCGTCCAGCATTCTGATAACGCCCATTCTATTGGCGGTCACCAATTCCTGCTGGCTGATATAGCAAATGGAAAACAGCGCCATGCTGTCCGCCTCAATGTGTCGCTTCACCTGGCGCACATTTCCCACGGAGACGACGCTCACGCACCCATCCTCGCCGGCGGTGGCGATATCAGTGCCGTAAACAGAGAGGTCGGTGCAAGGAGCCGGCTCCTGGCTACGTTGGAAGCAGTGCAGCCTTTCAGATCGGGACGTACGTTGCATCTGATCCTCCTCCACGGCTCGATGGACATTAAACACGCTGAGATGTCCTTGTTTGATATTAATAATAGAGGTATTTATTTAGCTGAGTTCATGACTGCTCCAATCTAAAACTAACCATCGGCACAGCTCACAGCTAGCGTGTCCTTGTCCACGAACTCCATGGCGGTCACATCGTCCTCCATTCTCACCTTGTCCATGCAGCGCGGCATCTGGTCGACATCCGAATCCGTGGCGGTGGCATATTGATTCGATTGCAGCCGCCAGAGGCGCACGAAGTTCTGGTCCATGTCCCAGCTTCCAGTGACAAACCTTTCGCTCTGCTGCAGTTGCTCCGGCAGCCAGCGCACTTTGGCCACTTTCTCGGATATGTAGTGCGTGGAAACGTTTGCAAAGGACATATTTTTCTTGGAATTTGCAGAGGTTTCGCGATGTAAACAAAATAATGCGGCTTTCAAGTGAAGTGTGACCAAAGCAAGATAATGGCTTTGCAACTGAGCGGGAAAATCAATTTGGTATCTATAGTTTCGGCAGGGCTGGATACAAAAATACCAAATAATTTCGAAAATTTAGTTTTGCTTAAAATATACGAGTGCTAAGTATATTCCAATAATATGCTTAAAACATTAGCTGAAAAAGTCAAACGCAGTATTTAGATCGTCACAGTATTTCTACATACTGAGGTATTTTTGAGTGCATACCCCTCTATGTTTTTGGCGGGAAATAATAGTAAACAAAGCATTAAAGACAACGGACAAGCAACGCGGGTTATGGAAAAATATCTTATAAAAATGCCCATTAAATCAAAGGCAAATGAAGTTCCTAAAGAGGTAGGTTATATTCACAGTTTAAAATATGTATATGTATGTAAAAATGTATTTGTAGGAGAAGGCGGTCGTCAAAAAAGGGACTCCCAAAATGACAGGCAGAGTAACAAAAAAGGATACTCCAAAAGAGGTTTGCATTTGCTTATTATTCATTTATATTTCTCGCAAGTTTTTCCGTTTTTTCTACTAGTGTATAAATAATATAATATATATATAATAGTATAATAAGGGCTTAAACACCTAGCCTTTTGTTCTATTTAAAACTAACAATCTTTGTCCGCGGGTTGAAGCAATGAAAACTATGTTATTATGTTATTATAACTGATTATATCCCGCAGTTGAAAGACAAGGAAAATGATGGAGAAGATAATACTCCGAAGCAAACGAAAGGAAGACCTGGTAGGCCGGCTGCCAAGCGAAAGAATCTGGATACCCCAGATGCGGTAAGAAAATAATGGTTAATTATTTATTACATATTGAGATGAACATGTTAATGCCTATATAGAAAGCTGAGAAGGTAGCGACGGAGGAAGAAAACCCGCCCAAGCGCCGGAGTTCCAGGCTGACCAGAAGCACTCGTTCAATGGCAGAGGATGGGTCGCCATCGCCGGAAAAGGAGAAGCCCGAAAAGCTGCCCTTTATTAAGTACAAGGGTGCAATTAAGTACTACACGGAGAACCAGGATATTGCTGCATCTGCTGACGATGTTTTGTAAGTCACAAGACTTATCTTGTTCCTCGAATACCAGATATCCCATTTGCTATATAATAATGTGCATAACAATTCGTAACGCAGGCAATGGGTGGAAAAACAGAAAGATGAGGTAGTGCCTATGGCCTTTGACATGGAGTGGCCCTTCTCTTTCCAAACCGGACCTGGCAAGTCTGCCGTCATCCAGATATGCGTGGATGAAAAGTGCTGCTACATATACCAGCTGACTAATCTCAAGAAACTGCCCGCGGTCCTGGTGGCCCTTATCAATCATCCCAAAGTGCGACTGCATGGCGTGAACATAAAGAAGTTAGTAATACTCGCACAGAGGAAAAAACCATTTAGATAAATCGAATCAATTATTTTCCAGCGATTTCCGAAAGCTGGCACGTGACTTCCCCGAGGTTTCCGCTGAACCTCTGATAGAGAAATGCGTAGACTTGGGTCTTTGGTGCAATGAGGTCTGTGAGACCGGCGGGCGCTGGAGCTTGGAGCGATTAACCAACTTTATAGCCAAGAAGGCAATGGACAAAAGCAAGAAGGTGCGCATGAGCAAGTGGCATGTAATTCCGCTGGACGAGAATCAACTGATGTACGCTGCCATCGATGTCTATGTAAGTTAATATTTCTTTTTCCAAACAAATTTGTTTAATTCGCAGTCTTATATCAGATTGGTCAGGTTATCTATCGTGAATTGGAACGGCGCGAAAAGGTCAAGACTAAAAATGAAGAAGAGTTCAAGGAAAATAACGGAGAGGCTGCCTTTAAAGCAATGAAAACATTGGGAGAGACATTTCTGACCAAGATCAACGAGGTGACTCTGTAAGCTTTTCTTATACCTTTCAGAGAGGCCATCTAATGTTTACGTTCTTTTTAAAAGTTTCCGCTTTTTTGCATTTATTTTCGGGAGTTTTTCTTAGTTTAATTTGTTCTCAACGTGCAGAAAAATACTTGTTAAATTTAATATTACTTACCAAATCGATTATTGATTAGGACTAACACGTATATAAATGTTTTTACCTAAATGTACAAATTATAAACACATTTTGATGCAATGACTTGGATCGGAACAAAATTTTACTAGTACTATACATTTTCCTTGAATTATTTACCGATCCTAGTTTTTTTTCAAATTCCCTTAAAAATTAGATTAGGATTATATAGTTCTCTACATTTTTCAACTTGCAATAAATTTTAATTTTGTAAATTCGCATTAAACACTTTTAAACACTTAATGAACACAGTTGGAGCTGCCCGTGGAGGCCTCACTTGAATTGCGGTCGCCGGGTGCCGATGGCCTCCAATTTCCGCTTCAGCAGATCGTTGTCCAGGTCGATCTGGCGCTGATACTTCTTCCGGTTAACAGCAGCGCTGGAGAGACGTGGCGCTGGAGGTGGCTGTCGCTGGAGGAAATTGATAAGGATAAGGTTTAATATTGGACAGGAATTCTATATGAGGTACTCACCTTCTCCGGGCCATTGATCTTAATGCTGCTGGTGCTCGCCTTGATTGTCGCCGTGGGCTTCACAGTCATCATCTTGCGCAGAAGAATCTGATTCTGGCGCTCGATCTCGCGCACTTGGGGATTCGTAAAACTGTAGCTCTTGCGCCCAAGGTTTTTATAGCTACGTTTGCAAAAGGATAGTTTTTATAGTTTTTCAAATGTTGTAAGCTACTCACTTCATCTTATCATTAGAGCAGCGGGAACGCGACACATTGATTTGATACTCGCAACCATCGCTGTTCAAGCTGCTTGGAGTTCCGCTAACCGCTCGCCTGTGGAACTCCGGCGGTTTGCGCTGTTGTGGATGTCTCATGAGTCCGTCGCCCTGGCCGCATTCGTCCACGAGGTAGCCTTCGCCCATGCCCATTCCCATTCCCATGCCCAAGCCGACGTCCGGTGTCAGTCCATGGGGCAACTCCTGACCCATCTCCAGTTCCTGCTCGTGTTCGATTAAATCCGATTCCGAGGGACATCTGCATTTGGGTCTGAGTAGCTTGGAAGGTCGCGTCGTGACAAGCGCTTCCTGAGAACGCTGCATCCGCATTCTCATGGGGGGAACTCCTCCACCCAAGCTTCTGGCACTGGTCATAATCGATTCCGTCATCGATGCCATCTCGGATTCAGTGTCCTCGCGTCTGCTACTACGTTGCTGCATCATCTCCGTGGCCATGGCAAGCTGCTCGAAGGCTTGGCTATTTGGTGCTCCTCCATTGATCTGGAACGACTTCATGATCATCTCCGACATCTGGGTCATTTGCTGCTCCAGGTACCGAACCCTCGCTAGATCGGGCTGTGCTGTTGGCAACGAATCACAACTATTTAAAAGTTCATTAAGGTTTTCCATGGGTTCCTCCATTTGATCCACTTCCGGTTCTTCCTCCTCTTTTAGCGATTCCGGCTCCTTTGCAGTAACTGGTTGCTGTGGGTGGATTTGTAATTATTACTAGTTCGATATAAACTAATCCATCAACTTGCGTGCTTTCGTAATCTAGGAGACTCCGCCAAGGTGATATCCGTTTCGTCTCCTGCTACACACATGGTGGCCACACTGTGCTCACTGCTGTTGTCACTGGCATCCACCAACGAAACAATGTCCTCCTGGTGCAGCGGAACCTTTTCCTGGACCAGCTTTTTGCACACAGCTGTTACAATTGGTTCATCCTCCTCCAGTTGCTCCACTTCAACATCCGTGCCCTCGTCCTCATCGTTGTCCTCGGCGGACTGACGACCCATGGATCCATCGCTTTGGGCGTCGTCTTCGTCTCCTGGAATTTCTTCCTCCTCCTCTTCGACTTCTTCGACTTCAGCATCCTCGTCATCATCCTCGTCCTCATCATCGTCCTCGTCCTCATCCTCGTCCTCATCCTTAACCCGGGAATGGGCACTGCCTGGCATAAGAGTGCGCACCGAGGGCGTCTCATCCTCCATAGGCGTGTCCATTCGCAGACTTAGTTGATTTACCTCGGCTACCGTTTTGGTGATGACCACTTGGCTTTCGTCCTCTGAGGAGGAACTCAGGTAGGACACCATTCGGGGGGCCAACTGGCGACGAGCGTGTGGCTGTGGGCGCGATGCAGGTTGCGGATTAAGGCTAAACTCGGAAATAGTCAGCTCCTGGAGAGGAGGACTTACGTTGCCGCGAAGAAACTCGGCTTCCGCATCGCTTTCGCTTTGGGTGTCGCTCTCCTCCAGGAGAGCCTCACTTGGATTTGACTCCTCTATCTCAACATTCGCAGCCTCTTCTTCCTCCACCTCCTCCTCCTCCTGATCATCCACCTCAGACTGCGAGTCCTCCTCGAAGGACTCCTCTGCATAGGACTCTTCATCAGAGCGTTCTCCAGCCTCCGACATCCTGTGAGCGTATCCTTTGTCGGTTTTCAAATTAAGTTCCGTTCGTCGTTTGGGGTGTATTTTGTTTTTTGGGGATAATCGTTGTCACACGTGTGTTTTTCTGTAGTTTGTACTGAGAACTGCCGAAACTCCTAAGGTGCTCAAACTTTGAATTTTGATTCCAGCCTGAGTTGTTGCTATTTGTTCACTGAGTTCGATTTCCAGCCATTTCGACGCGCTCTTATGATTGACACCTGGGCCCCCACGTTGGGGCAGGTGCTCCTCCGTCTCCGGTCTACCCCAAGTGGAAAAAACTGGGCGCATTCCACGCTTCTCGGCTCAACTTTGACTCCTTGGTTGCCTTGCGGTGGCGCTGCCAACCGTCGACTGGAGCTCAGGTGAGCGGAGTCCGCATGCCCACCACCCCCGCGGCCAAGCACCCACCACTTGACACCTGGGAATTTATTTATTCTAGCCAGCGGTTGTCCTGGACAACAGAGCAGGCGCAGGCGGTTTGTTGTTGGTTGCCTCAGCAGCACTTGCCGGCTTTTGTTGGGTTAATTATGAATAACACTGAATAAATTACTCAAAGGGGAGACACCACTATATATTTATATAGGTGAAAGTTTTGAAACAACACAATAGTTATTCAGCTCTATTTGCTTGTGGATATCATACATTTACAGAAGTTAAAATAATCAAGGTATACAATTACTAGTAAGGCGCACGCTTTTATCAGAAAATTATCTAAATATACATATAGCTCACTTATTCTTTAGGAACCAATCAAAAGCTGTTTTCTCGGATTTATAAAATATATAATATCAATCCCCCTTTTTTCCCGAAACCATTATACTTTTATTCATTTTTTACAGAATTACAAGTTTTAAGCCCAACGATTCATAAGCAAAGTGGCTAGAAAGTTTAGAAATATACCTAAAACAGTTGTATAATTTAAATCCTAATTTTATATTTTCTTTAAGAGTGACTTTACAATAAAGTTGTTAAAAAAAGTGTAACTATGTGCAACAAACTTTAAATAATTAAGATTTATTCATAATAACAAAAATATTAGAAAATTTAAGATTTACTTTAACAACACTTAGTAAACTACAAAAGAATTTCTTCCTATAAATTTTGAAATATCTTAAAAAAATAAAAACCCCCCAAAGCTCCACGTGACGCCGCCTCTGTGGGCAGGAACTTGCGCTCCAGCACTTTCTCTCTCTCGCTCAACAGCTCCGTTCTTGGGGAATTTTCTCTCAGTGCCTCTCCCGAAATCTGACAGTTGAATGAAAGGCGAAGCGGCGTCGAGATCCGCCGCCTGCCAGTTTCAAATTGTAAATATTGCGAGCGGCGATGGCAGCGCTCCCAAATCGGTGCTCCAAATCCTCTCCAGAGTCATGTGTCCATGCAGTGCGCATGGGCGCAGAGAGTGGGCCCCTCGTGGGGGCGATTCCCCCTGGATTTACTCGCTTTGAGCGAAGCGGCTGCTGCTGGCCAGCGGGCAATTCATTTGGCCAAGAAGCTTCGTGGCGTGCGGGCGTGTAGCTGAGCCGGAAAATGCGCGCGTAAACCGTGATAGATGTGTGTGAAAATTGTGGCCCGCAACGGGAAAATTGGCAGAGCAAACCAGCAAGTGTGTAGCGTGCCATGTGCCTGTGTTTGTCGAGTGCGTGAATGAAGTGCCACGGAATCGTAGCGGAAATCGTTTGCTGGCCCATCGACTGGCCAGCCAGTGCGGGTAATTAGCCTGGCTAAGAAAAGGCAACAACTAGGCCAACTTAATAACCGGTGACAAGCCCTGCAATCGTCAACGGCTTTAAAAACGCTCACGAAAAACGAGTGGAACGCGCGGCGTGCACGCAATATGTGCTTGTGAAATCAGGCTTAAGAGTGAAATATGCGGCGTATACGCAATCTTGGCCAGCTTTAATAAATGCAACATACGGCGTATGCCAAGATACGCAAGCCAGGCAATCTTGGCAAGGCTGATTCCCCGCGTCGTTTAAGTTGTTTAATCAATAGAAAATAGTTTGGGGAAGTTTCACTTTTTGGCAGTCGCTCTAGCCTTTGTCCTTTGCATGCGTTAATGTTCCTTTGCAACAGTCGCCTAAGTAATTGCAAATTGCGTGCCGCAAGTTTACAAGTTATTTCCGTTTCCTCGCTCTCTCCCCCTCTCTTTTCCTCGCCCTATCTCCATCTCTCTTTTCGGGCTGCAGCAATTTGGCTAAGAGCTTGTGACGGTCGCGGGGGCTGCGGGGGCGGTTAGGTGGGTCAAAAGGCGCAGCCACACGACACCACACGGCAAACAGCCGCAGCCGCCAACCCACAACCTGCAACCTACAACCTGAAACCTCCGACTCGAACCACCAACCCGGCCAACAGCCGCAGTCAATGCGGCTAGACCAAGAGCTCTAGCTCCAGCTCCGGAATCCGAAAGTCTTGGCGTGGCTCAGCTTGGCCATGGGAGAAAGAAACACATCCGTTGCGACGCCAAATACCCTGTAATCACAAAGAGTATACAACAGTTGCAGTGTTTAAATCAGTCTCATCTTACGCATGTAACTTAGGCAATTTTAGAAATCCACTAAATAGCTACCATAACCAGATGAGTTGCCAAGTCAGTTTGAAAAAAGTTTGATTCCCCGCCGGATTTTTCATTCAATTTAAGATCCATATTTTGTTTATTTAGTTTTCTGCTAACTTCAGCAGGCTGATGGTTTTACTCAATCAAATTGTACGGTCAACATTTTTATGAGGGAAATGAATTTATTAAACTTATTATCATTTTAATTGATACATCCTACGTACAACAAACTTTTATTTTGCTCGCTGAATCATTTTGCGGTTGCGGCTCGAATGTTCAGTGAAAGCAAAACACGATATATGTATGTAGTTTACCATTTAAATAGACTTTTTACACAGATTTCAGTTTACTTTAACTATTACCCAAATGAAACGTGTACATTACGAATGGTTTTATTGCTTTTGTCATTTCTACGAAGTACTTTTCGAACAGATCCACTTTTTTCGTACATTCAAATTTAGTTTGGCTTAAAGTTTGGCTATTTTAATATATTTTTATGACTTGGCAGCTCAATAGCTGAGATTCCAGGGTATGCAGAACTTCGCCTTCGACTTGGAGTTAACCTTTCTCGTCGCCGCTCTATTTTTTTGCTTATCGATTTTCGACGGCTGACTGACGTCGGGACTTTGGGCCAAAACTCGAGCCGTGAGCCGGCTAATAATGCTCAGTAGGTCAGCGCCGCGGCAGTTTGAAGTGCGTTAGAAGCAACAGTGGCCAAAGGCGTGCTGAAACGAAACCGAAACCGAAAACTGGCACAGGCACAGCCCAGAAAGAGATGGGGCGACTTGTCGTGAGCGAGAGGGGAGTACGAACCGCTGGCGCTACTTGGGGCGTACAAAAATAGCAGCTTGGTAGCTGGTAGCTCACACACACAGACGCAGTGGCAACTTCAAACGCGCTTGGCCTACTTTTCTGGGTAATGGGCTTGGGACGTCAACTGCTCCTGCTCCTGTTCCTTGTCCTCCCGCAGCTCCATCTCCAGCTCCAGCTCCGTCCTAGCTCACTTGCTCCTCCTTGCCACAAACCACTTTCCAGAGCCCCGTCCACCGCAACCAAGTTAAATGAAGCACACTCACAAGGACACGGAGAAAACCATGAAACCAAATTGGGAAAAGCATTTTTAGTGTTTATCTTTATCTCCAGTGTTTTACTCATAATTGTCTAAAAACTGCATTATCTTAGTTTTTTACAAGATTCTAGGAGAATGTTTCTTTCTGAGATATGAACATGTGGCATATACTTTAGCAAATGATTGAATGTTTACAAGTTGAAAAAAAAGGAAATCATTAGAGCAGCTTAGCAATTAATTCAAAAGTTTTCCTACTTTGGAGTAGGTAAAGAACATTTGAGTTGCAACTCATTCGCCATGTTACTACATCAAGCGAATAGCTCGATTCCAGAAGCCAAACTTTTCTCCGTGTAAAACCAAGGGGGGTGGTACAACCAAAGCAAATGACCAAACCGAAGGCACAGAGTGAAAAGTTGCGGTGGCAGGGAGTGGGTAGTTGCGCGGGGAGAGGAGGAGGAGGCGGAGGCGAAGGACGGAGCTCTGGACTCAGAACAAGCGGCGTTAATCATACGCATCGTGCGCCAATCCGTGTCCTGCGAATGCAAAGTCAATCAGCGTTTAATTGACAGCGGCAGTCACTGCCAGATACGGCCAGCAGCCAGCAACCAGCAGCCAGCAACCAGCAGCCAGCATTGACCCGATCCCCGAAAACCGCCCATCGAGCGCACTCGGAAACAACAATTAAACCGGCAACCCACTGAACAGGATTTGGTTTCGGTTACGCTCCTGCGTCCTGCGTCCTGCTGCTGTGACGCAGGACATTAGTGCTCCAGAGTGGAGTGGAGGACTGCCCCCGAACAAAGTCCGCTGGGGAAGTATTTTTGATTAATGATTTCAGACAAAGGTTGGCGTGAGAACTGAGTGCACACGCTGTAAATTGGTGGGGATCAACCAATACGGAGTAGAAATATATTAATTATTTGTTAATATATTTTATATTTATATTTATTAATATACAAATATCAGGATTTTCCATAAATTATTAGTACAAATACATCTATTGCACGACTTCAACCTAAAACAGCCAAGATGAAAATGATATAGGATATACCATGCAATACGATATATAATTTTATTTAATATATTAAAAACAGCCTCATTTTTATAAACTCCACTGTAATTTTGTTTTTTTCAAACACAAACAAGTTTTTAAACTCTTTAAGTGATTTATTTTCTTTACTTCACAACTGCTTTTATTGCCATGCCATAAAAAAGAATATACATTTGAGTATAATCGAAAAATTGCACGGAATTGCAAAAATGGAATTTATTTGATAAAATATCATTGAATAGCGACAAAGAATGAACTAATTGCCCCAAAAAACTTTGTTGCTGAGTGGTTACACAGAATCAACATTTTCATTTCGACCACACGATTAGTTGTATTGGCTGTTCCTGACCAGAGAGCAAGCGGAAAACTGAAACACCCCCTGGGCGCCCCATCTTACCAAGGCTTCTTCCCCCCAATTATTAGCCATATGGCTGTCAGAGATTGGTGGCAGTTGCTGCGGCAGCTCGAAACTTATCGCTCGATTGCAGATTGTTTCTCGGCTGCCAAGACGGCGCCGCAAAGTATGCAGCACTAAGTAGTCGCAAGTTGGCCCCTCTTCCTTCGCTTCGTCCTTTCCTTCTTGAGCCCCATATCATGGCATTTTCCAATTAGAACTGCCTTTTGGCCTGGCCAAGAGGCGAACAGTTGTGGGGCGGGGCGGGGCGGGGTTGTGGGGTGAAGCGGGACTGGTGCCAAACATGCGTGGCACGTGAGCTGCAAAGGTAAAAACTTCTCGTTTCCATGTGCGTGTGTGTGCATGTAAATTACAAAATCGTGCAAAAAAGGTGGCATTAAAAAGGCAACAGGAGGCAAAAAAAATTAAAAAAACAACAGCCACCCAACACACCAATGAGAATTTTAAAAGAACATCGAGTTGTGCATACCCTAGCGGACCTGTTCAAACATTTATGTGGGCACAAAACAAAACAAAAATATCTTTCTAGCAGAAGGGTCACTTATTGGATTTGCAAAATAAAAAGGAGAAACGTGGGTAAAATACTTGTTGTTCCAACCAATTCCCCACTTTTATAGTATCAGTTGACATTCCACAAATCCTTAATATTTATTAAAATTACACAGAAACTAGCTATGAAGTTAAATAAAGTTTAATGAAGTTTAATTTTGTATACGTACGTATACAAAATTTTGGATTACACAAATCTTAGAAAACAATAAAACAAAACAGTGCATTGAAGAAATATCCCTTTTGCTCTATACAAAATCGCTCCTTTATTTAAAATATGAGTATGTTGCTTTCATCAGCAGCCTTATCCGGGTGTAAATTGATTAGAATGTGGTTAGCTTAAGACCTCATTTATATACCTCAAACGAGAGTATTGGCAAGGAACGCCGACTGCTATGCCTGGCAGGGCAGCAATTTAAATTCTCGCTTCACGCCCGTGTTACGCCTCTGTCACTTCCTTTTGTCCCCGCTCGCATTGCGTATACGCCGCGTACCCCAAGCTCACACACTCCGCAGTGCGTTACGTATACGCCACCCATTCCACGTATTGCGTATACGCCGCGTACTCCACCCTGTTTGATGCGAAGTGTGTGCGTGTGCTGCATAATTACAGGTGCGCTGTGCTGTTGCGGTCGTGGATGATGCGGCTGGAGCTGGCGGTGCCAGGAGCACAGTTCCCGGGCCATAATTGTCGGTTGAATGACTCTCGATGCGATAGCAATAACAGCAATAACAGCAAGAACAGCAATAACAGCAATAAGCAAAATCAGCTGCTCCGGCAACCATAATATTCATCACGCTCGCTCCATTTGACGGCGAGGAGGAGCAGCACCGGAACAGCAACAACGAACAATTGCCAACAGCACCACCGCTAAATTTTGGACACAATCATAAATGCGACATGTTAGCAAGGGCAAAGCGAACGGAAAACACACAACAGGAACAACAACTATCGTCAGCAACATTTAATAAAACTACCAAGAGAAAAGGGCGACCGTCGGGAGCGGAATTAGCTGGGGGAAAATATGGTTCTCAGCACCGAGTGGTCGCAGGTGGAGGTCATCGATCTGATCAACGATGGCAACGGCTTGGGCTTCATCCTCGTGGGCGGTCGCAGTACCGGCGTCGTGATCAAGGCCCTTACGCCCGGGGGCGTGGCCGAGCGGGACGGCCGACTGCAGCTGGGCGATCATCTGCTGCAGATCGGCGAGGTCAATCTGCGGGGCTTCAGCTCGGAGCAGGTGGCAACAGTTCTTCGTCAGACCGGAGCTCAGGTGCGTCTGATAGTGGCGCGGCCGGTGGAGCCGACGGCCATCGATTACCAAACGCTGGCCTGTCAGGCGCCGATTATACCAACTAAGCTCCTCTCCGACCCGGAAGAACTGTCGCGTCATCTCTTCCAGAATCCGAGTTTTGCAACTGCTGCCGCCGCCGCAGCAGCAGCGGCAGCAGCAGCGGGCTCCGGCAGCGGCGGCGACGGTGGCGGCGGCGTCCTGGATGTGGCCAGCTTGGTGGGTCTAGTGCGCGGCGGTCCCGCCGAGGGCTCGGAACTGTCTGCAGTGAAGCCGCAACCAAGTGCGGTGCTTCAGCTTCAACAACTGTCCGAGCTGGCCGGCGACCTGGCTGACTTCCCACTGCCTCCGATTCCGGGTGGTGGGGGCCACTCGTTGCTCACGGACTCGAATGCTGGCCAACGCCCCTGCCCGCGTCTGGATCTGGATATAGTGCCCTTCTCGATACTATCGCCGCCGCCACGTCCCGCCCTGCAGATGCTGCCCCTGGAGACCCAATGGCGATGCGTTCAGGATCAGAACCAGCACATAGAGACTGTGATAGCCGACAGCAAACGCAAGCTGTTGGCCAACGAAGATGGCGGATCCGGCTGGGGCTCGGGTTCCGGTTCCCCTGACTCCTACATGGACTCCCCGGAAACGGAAACGTACGTGGTGGAGCTGCACAAGAATGTCTACGGCCTGGGAATCACCGTGGCCGGATATGTCTGCGAGGAGGAGGATCTATCCGGGATTTTCGTGAAGAGCATCATTGAGGGAAGTGCCGCGGAAACAAGTGGTCAGATCCAGATCAACGACCGCATTGTGGCCGTGGATGGGAGATCCCTATCCGGGGTTACCAACCACCAGGCGGTGGAACTCCTCAGGAATACAGACATAGTGGTTCATCTGACTCTGGAACGGTTCCTCCGAGGCAGAAAGTACGAGCACTTGCAAGTGGCCCTCACCGAAATCAAAGGAACATCTGCTCCCTCCGGCCTAGATAGGAATCAAGATAAGGACCAGGACCAGGAGTCGCAGATCTCCATGCCTGGGTCCCCGTCGATAGCCACGTTGAGTTGGCTGCCACCCAAGTCACTGGATGCCGATTCCATAGCCACCGAAGGCGACGAGGCCGTGGAGGCGGAGTATGTGGGCACTTCGGGAGCCGAGGATGAGTTCATTGAGCTCCCCTCCCGGGACACCGTGGAGTCAAACATGTCGCACGTGCTGGACCGCAGTGATCACAGTGGAGGCGTCACCAAAGATCAGGCGCCCAGGAGCAGTCCGACTGCTCCGCTAACTAATGGGCGCAGCCTCATCCTGGCCGATGACAGTGGCAATGACACCGATGAGCAGTGTCCTGAGCCGGAAACGGAAACGGCACAGGCCCGCAAAGGGTCAAAGCCGGAGGTGGAAAGGGTCAAACCCCTAGGGGACACGGAACCGGATCTCGATCCCGATCCAGATCCCGATCCTGACCTCGATCCCGGCCAGATGCCAACGCCCACGAACGAGGCACCTGTGAAAGCGGCCAGCCCGACGGCCGCCTCGCTGCGCGTGGCCTGGAAAAGTGAGTTTCCCGACAGTGAAATTTTAGTTGCCGAAATAAATAAACTTTCAGGTCTAGGGATCAGCCTTGAAGGCACTGTGGACGTGGAGTGCGGCATTGAGAAGCGTCCGCATCACTATATACGCTCGATACTGGCCGACGGACCGGTGGGTCGCCAGGGCATCTTGCGGCCGGGAGATGAGCTCCTCCAGGTGAACGAGCACAAGCTCCAGGGATTGCGACACATCGAGGTGGTTAAGATCCTCAAGGAACTGCCCGCCAGGGTTAAGTTGGTCTGCGCCCGCGGCACTCACGTTCCGTCGGTCATAAATACCTCGCAAAATCCGGAGGCCTTTGAGACTCGTAGCCTCTTGCCCGGTGGCCACCAGAGTCTCCAGAATCTGCTGAGCAAGGCCCAGTCGGAGAGCTCGCTCTACACGTCCAGCACGGCGACTTTAACGGATGCGGGAGCAGTCGCTGGAGGATCGGGGGGCACTGCAGGTGGAGGAGCTCGCTCCAAGTCACTAGAAAACGTTTCCGGCTTGGCTCTGTGGAGCTGCGAAGTGACCGCCGTGGATATAGAGAAAACGGAACAGGGCTTCGGCTTCTCCATACTGGACTACCAGGATCCGATGGACTCCGACGGCAGTGTCATCGTTATTCGCGGCCTGATACGCGGTGGTGCTGCGGAGGCAACCAACGAGATCTATCCGGGCGATCGCCTCATGAGCGTCGGCGATCGCCTGCTCCAGGGCCTCGAGCTGGACGAGGCGGTGTCCATTCTGAAGGCCATGCCGCCTGGACTCACGCGACTGGGCATCTGCCGCCCCCTCTCCGCCTCGGACAGCAATAGCAACAGCAACATAGCCTCGCCGCTGGGCGATTCGGCCAGCACATAGTGGCAGCCCCTTCCCGACGGTCATCAGGAGTCGGATATAGAACTGGACGTGGAAATGGCAAGGCCACCGGAAGCGGAAACGGAACGGGAACTGGAGCCGTTCGCACTGTGTGAGTACTTATTTTTATTCAAATTTCATTCACTTTAAAAAAACCCTGAGATAGTTATTTATAAACATAACCTTTACCCAAAAAAACACAACATTGTGATATAACCTATATGGTGGTGAACTTTTTCATTGCTTTATATCCGTTACACTCGTAGAGTAAAAGGGTATACTAGATTTGTTGAAAAGTATGTAACAGGGTGTCGGAAGCGTTTCCGACCACATAAAGTATATATATTCTTGATCAGGAGTCGATCTGGTCCTGTTTGTCCGTCTGTCCGTATGAGCGTCGCGATCTCAGGAACTATAGAAGCTATCAGAAAGTCGGGGAACTCAACTATAGCATTCTCTCTTGCTTAAACGTAACTTAAACTTTTAAAATGTGGAATAGGAACATATGAATTCTGATTATTGATAGTTACCCAAGGGATGGTTTACCGATGATCTCATTCCTAATCGGGAAAGTAGATTATCCGAAACTATTTTAATAAAATATAAATCTTGCCAAATCTGCAAAAGTGGATTACAAATATTTCAGAAGCAGAAAACGGGAATGTGCAAAAATGTATATCCGAATTCTGTGACTGATTGCTGTCGAAGCAGCTGTCAGAAATCTATATGAACGCGAATCGAGTTCTTATTAAATTGTCACCTGTCACACCTGACGGCGATTTCCCCACACGACTTTTGTCTCCCCTTCGACCCAAATGCAACTTTAATCAAGCGACTGTTTGTTTTTGAATACCTTTTTTGGGCACAAATGCTGGCGTATCAGAGAGCCCCAAGTCAATTTCCTGATATTTCATTCGGGGCTGGCCTATATTTGTGAGATTTTCTTTTTAATTGTTGCCCCTGGTAACGCTCAAAAGCCATTTCAAAAGGTTACGCCCACCTGAGCAAAGGATCAGAAAAGGGATGTGAGTTGGCCCATTGTCAAGTTGACGACCTCTTGATATGCTTTTGAAGTAGTTTATACGCCCCGTTTGCCTTCCTCTGCTTTTTATTGAATATACCTTTATATACCTTATTGACCACAGGCTTTCATGTGGCCAATTTGCAGACAGCCCTTTTTTTAATGCCTGCTATTTGTCTTTATAAAAATGTTTTCCCAATTCTTTGGTCTATTCTCATGCTGGGGTGACTACCTTTTTACCGTGACAACTATTCTCGGAGATAGTAACACAGTTGATTTATTCAACTAATCCATTATTTTTCGTTACAAAGAACTTGGTTTTATTGAAAAAGGCGACGCAGTAAATTTAAGTTAATATACTTAGAATTCACTGCCTTGTGAATGAAGAGCATGCGAACGTTGATATTTATTATTGCAACTCAATATATATTTGGCACTAGCGAAAATTCCTTTAACAATTCATTGTCTGTTATCCTGAGTAATTCATGTAATAAGCTTAGCCACACTTGCTCCGTGTTTAATTCATTAGGTTTGTAATTAAACAAGGACGAAATTGCAAGGCGTTTGACATATGCTGAAAACTTTTAATACCCAACACCTGAAATGTTGGGACTTGGGGGAGGAAAAGGAAAGTGTCTGCTTGGGGGGGGCTGGTTGGAAACTTTCGGCCAGAAATGCCAAGTTTGGGCCACACAGTTTGGGGCCTTCTTCACGCATAAATAATTTATGCGTAGATATAAATACCAAACTTTGACAAGCTGAGACTCGAGCTGGACGAGGGATAAACTGAAGTTTACCACTAATCTCCTGAGCTCGACATTTTCCCTCCATGTTAACCTCATAAATAGTAATTATCTTAATTGGCTCTCGCCGTTCGCATTCATAACTTACGATTTGTCTGGCCGGTTGGCTTTGTTTAAAAACTCATTATTTAGCAATAGTTGGTCAGCATAAATAAAAAGGCTGCTCTGCTGTCTTGGCCAACTGGCAGTCCAGTTGCTCGATGATTTATGCATGTGGCGATGGCGAAAAGTTCCATTCCTTGCGCCAAACTATTCACATGTAGCCACTATACGAGTACGTATATAGTGGGATGTTCCAGGTGCGAATCAGGTGGTCTGGGAACCGCCACTTGGTTGAATAATAAAAGCTCGGCCAGCAATTATAAAAATGTTTGGTACATGTGCAAAGGCCGACGGGGAAATTCTTTATTCTCCAAAAAATATATAGGTAAATACACAACACACAACACACAGAAGCCGTACAGAGTTATATATGTGTACCCGCGGATATTTATGCAAGTGTGTGTAAATATTTGGGTAGATAGTCGTTTGTTGTTGTTTGCCCGTTTAATTAATTGGCTATTAAAAGTGTTGAAAATTGAAAACAAAATTTAACGCCACTGCAGCAGCAGCAACAACTCAGCATCAAAATAGCTTAGCCAACGGATTTTGTAGGTACAATCCGAAAAATAGCCGAGCAGGCAAATTGTATCTATGAAATGGAAAATGCGAAATTGCGTGTAAATGCAGGAATTAAATAGTACAAGCGTAATTACTACGGGTTTTATTCCATCAACTATGTGATAACTGCAAAAAAGGGAAAGTAATTTTCGCCGAGTCAATACTTTGGACCATAATTCTCCCACAATAAGCGAATTAACGCCCCACAACAATCACATGGATTCATTGTGCTCCATTGTTTACCATGGCAGACAAAATATTTACACATCCGAAATATAATATGCATAACAAACAACATTTTATTAAGGTATTATTTCCAAAGTTTAGCACTGAATATGCGGTAGAGTTGAAATTTCCGTTCAAAATTCTAACACTTAACTAAGGTAATGAACCATTGGAATATTTTAAAATTTCATGCATACAGTAGTTTCAAAATAATTGAGCTGTTAAACAAACTTTTCCTTCCACTCATTCTTTCTATCTAGTAATATAGGTCATACAAATTTAATGGTACATTAAAAGTCTACGTCATTAATCAATTTTACGTAATAAGAAAGTTGTAAAATCTAGTAGTTTAAAATTATTTAATACAGAAGTGTAGCTTAGTATATACTATTAAATATAGGTAACTGAAGAATATAATTGAGTAGCATCTAGGAGCAAATTAAATCAATTCATTTAAATTGAGCTACATTTAGAACTGTTTTGTAACAATCTGTAATCGTCATTTGAATTTAATTTTTTTTATCGGTTTCTGGAAAGGCCTTCCATAACATTTTAATAAATGAGTCTGGCGTCATGGCCTAGAATTTCGGAACTCGTGAATTGTTTACTGCTGGCAGCTTAGCAATCCTGATGCGCTGGCATTGCATTTTAAATCAAATTAATGTAAACAACGACTGGGATGTCAGGTTGGCTGGACAGTCTGCCAATTCATTGCAGCAGCGATAATAATGGCACAAGAACGACTGGCAGGAGGCGGGCGGACTTGCATTTGTGGCATTCCAGTTGCACAAATGTAAATATGTGAATATGGGAATATGGAATGGCAACATCATAATTCCACTGGCGAACTTATGTTTGTGTGTGATTAATGCTGATGCTCTGTCTTTGTTGCAAGGCACTTGCATTTGCATTTCATTTTTCATTTGCTGATTGCTATAGGAATTGCCAAGGAATTCACAATTCATTAAAACATTTCATACATACCTAACTCAATCCGAAAAAAGCCAGATATTTTTGTAGGAATTCAAAGAACGGATTTACAACCCACGCATGAAATCATAAAATGTTTTCATAAAAGTGTTATTATTTTCTTTGCTTAATGTTTGAATTGATTTGCTGATTGCTATAGAAATTGCGTTTGCTATTCACTAAAACATTTGATACATACCCAACTCAATCAAAAAAAGGCTGATATTTTTGTAGGAATTCAAGGAACGAGTCTACAACCCACGCATGAAATCATAAAAATATTTTTAAAGGAGTGTTTTGATTTGCTTTGCTTAATGTATGAGTATATATATGTGCCCTATGCATTTTACGTAACAAAACGAAAGTGCTTCATTTCCTGCATTTAGAATTTTTTCATTAAAATGACTCTGGGCCTGATTGCCGTTTCTTCGAGGATATTTGCGCCTGCAAGTACAACAGACTGCAAAAATAATTACGCAGAACAAAAAACTCATTAAAACGCATTGCACACACCGCAAACATAGTGTGTGTGTGTGTGTGTGTGTGTGTGGGCGTATGAGTGTGTTTAAGTGAGCTTTCTAAATTTCCACAGCCTTGCCCGCGTCTCCGCCATTTCCATTTCCGTTTCCTTCGCCCAAGAGTGTCGGCCATGCATGGAAATCTATCAACGTCTGTGCCTGGGAGGCTCTCTCCCGGTTTTTCCGCTGGAATGAATTCCTTGGTGCACGGAAAACAATTAGAACCGCCTATTTGTGAAATAGGCACCGTCAGCTATTACTATATATTTCTGTAAAGGCTTGAAAAAAGATTATCAAAAAACTACATATTACTAAAATATGTTTCACCACTCAATGGTGATTTTATTAGACATTATTATTATATTCATTTAATTTAAATGAAAGAGCACCTGAGTTGATCGCAGTCGTTTTTTCTCTTCGCATTCACATGTAAGCACGTAAGGCGGACATGGGTACAAAAAACATTTATTTAATGCAACAATTGTGTAGATGAGGCAGCTGCCGGATCCGGGGGAACGGCAAGAAGTGGTATGGTATGGAGAAACAATAGCGGGGCAAGAACATAATACACACAGCGGCAAGGAAGCGCATACCCTCTGCATATAGTCCCCTTTGCATACCCCACTTCCCCCTCAGTGCACCACCTTCGCAATTGTCTGTGCCTGAACTTTCAGCTTACACTTTGCCGCAGCATCAACAATCACAACGGCAGCCACAAGAAACAGAAGCAAAAACAACAAGTTGCTGGCTTTATCTTGGCATATCGACAACAAGCTCATCATCCCCTGCTTTGTGAGTCCCCGGCACCCGTTACCCATCCGCCATCCGCCATCACACATCGCCCATACGCCCCGTTGGCTCAGTGCATTCTCGAATGCTCCGAGAATGAGCTTGGCTTCAGTTATTTTTTCTTCGCTGGGTACCCTGTACTTTTGCGAATGAGAGGAATGCTGCATAATATGCTTAATCACATTGAATACTAGTCATTACTAGTCACATTGACCTTTTTATTTATTAGTATTAATACGATCAATGCTCTTTTGCCAAACAATCTTTAAAAGAAGATAAGGGACTGTGAGGCAGTTGCAAAAAGTCCGAGAATAGGTAATATTTTAAAGTATTTTTCTTCTTATAAGTTTTTAATCCTCTTTCCACTCATTTCCCCATGAACGCTGATAACGACAAACACAAAAAATCCGCTGTCTTCGTCAATCTGTAGGCCCTTCAGTACTTCAGTCTTCTGGTGTCCTCGAAGTAATTTACTTTCTCTTTTTAAGGATCCCCACTCGAGTGAAGTGCATAAATTCGTATCGAGTGCTCGTCGTTGTCGCGATATTTATCTGTCCCGTCGCTTATGGCCGTTAATAATGTAGGGCCCACATAATAAGAGGAGAATTATGGGGCATGGCGGCGTTTTAAAGATACATAAAAATTAACTGCTGACGCAATTGCCAGGGGAGGTAAATTGAGGAAGGAGCGCAAAGGAGCAAAGTTGGCGGGGGATGAGCTTCAACAGCCGTTCCGCTGACTCACTCACAGCTCATAATTCCCATAATTGACAATGCCACTAGGCCACCAAGCCTCCAATGCCTCCAAAGCCCCCAAAACGCCTCGACTTTCAGCCCCAACCCTTGGTTGTCATTAAATTTGTAGCGAGCTCAACTGGCAGCTTATAAATATTTGACGATTTGCGTTCGCCGAGTCGTCAACTGATTTACTTAACTTACTTAAATACAAATTACCGACTGCAGCTGCCACGCCCCCGCCCAGTTCTTGCCCCATATATCCGTATATCGCTATACCCATACATTCAGCTCGTGCCCCGTTATGAATATGGTAAATAAATTGCGAATTCCGTGGACCTCGAAGTCCTTATTGATTTTTCAGACTTTGTTCGGCATGTGAAAAACAAAGGGGAAACATATGTTTTCATATTTAATTACACCCATTCCACACAGTGAGTGTGTGTATGTGCGCACGTGTATGTGCGCTTTTGAGTGAGTGTGGGTGCACTGGTGACCCTGCAGTTCTATTCATTCCGTTTTCATTGACGAATCATAGTTATGATTTTCTCAGAACATCACAAAATCTACACAATTTAAAGCAGTTAAACACCGCTGTTTATGTACATTTTTGTTAGCAGATTATGGCCCAGTTCATCGTTTTTCCACCAACTTATAATCAGACAACTTCCACCAACTTATAATAGTCGAGTTCCCCGACGAGGAATTTGGGGGCGTGACAGTTTTTGTCGGCTTGTGGGCGTTAGAGTGGGCGTGTCAAAACGTATTTGACAAATCAATAGAAAAATTTAAAAAAAACTAACCATTTTCCAAAAGTGTGGTGTGGGGTGCGGGGTGCTCAGCTAGTGGAAGAGCGAAGGAGGCTCTTTATCACTGAATAGTTTTTTTGCAAAAGTATGGGCGTGGCAGTTTATGGGCGTGGCAACATGAGTCAACAAATTTGCGCTGCGTCTATGTCTCTGGAGTCTGTATTCCTAATCTCAACTTTCTAGCTTTTGTAGTTCATGAGATCTCGACGTTCATACGGACAGACGGACGGACGGACGGACGGACGGACGGACGGACGAACGGACGGACGGACGAACAGACGGACATGGCCAGATCGACTCGGCTTTTGATCCTGATCATGAATATATATACATTATATAGACGAAAACGCTTCCTTCTGCCTGTTACCTACTTTTAAACGAATCTAGTATACCCTTTTACTCTACGAGTAACGGGTATAAAAAAAGCATGAATATTTGTATAGTAAAATGCAAAAACTATAGTTTTGTCTTATTTATAAATGGTGCTGATGGATGACCTACTGAATACTAAATATCTTAAATTGCCGCAAATATGTGACTAAATATTTTCAAAAACATTAGGGGGCAGCTCAATGTGAGCATACTGGCTCGTTGATTTTGGCTTTCAGCTTAATTAGGTTTGCCGTTTGAGGCAAATGTGAGCCAAGTGCAAAATGGCATGCATTTGTTCGTGGTCAGGCTCTTAATTGCAGTGCGAACGGTCCGCGAAAATGGGCCCGCGGCTGTTTTTGGACTCGCTCACCTGTTCCACCGGCTTACTAGCACCTCTACCCCCAAACACGACCCCCTTCAACCACGCCCCTGCCTATAACAACCCCTCTCTCCTTTGAGGCCCAGAGTTGTTTGTCCTGCATGCGAGGCCAAAATGTTTCCAGCCACTGCGGCTGCCAGATAGCCCGTGAGCCAACACACACGCGACGTCAGCGAGAGCTCATTGTGCATGCCAAGATTACCCCCAAATGCCAAATGTCCTGACATCCTCCCCTCCTGCCACACCCTCACACCCCCTTCTTTCCCCTTCTGGTCATCGCCTGCATAGCAGCTCAAAGTTCATTTAGCTGCCCATTGCCAGTACAAACGATGAACCAGCAATGGTGATGAGCATTTATGGTAGGATCCCTGTCATCCAACTTGGCTTTAACTGTTCGATTACGAAATCAGTACATCAGTAATACTATCTTTCAGCCTATTCCAATAAACGTTGTTAAAAACATGCATCTCCTGGTGCTCCTCAACTGTTGTTATTGTAGGTACTACCTTTGTTGCTTTATGCATTCCCAGTCAGAATATTGTAGCAGCTTAGGTCTGAGCCAACAGAAACATAGGAAGTGCACGAACACTTAATTTAAATGCGGAACGTAGCAAAATGTCACAGACGTACACCTTTGTTGGTCTTAAAGAAAATGAATGTGTCAAGGAAAACTGGGAAATGGGAAAGGCTCAAGCTTGGAAAATGGAGCCACATATAATCGGAAATAAGCTTAATGAAAATAAAGAAAAGTTCCAGCTGTCAGAGAAACTATAATATTTAAATGTCAGTCGAGATTGGTGGACTGAGCAGCGAACAATAAAGTTTAATACCGCTTTATGGTCAATAATTTTAAGTACCATACTCCCAATTAAACTGAAGTGCTAAGCAGCAGAGAGCTAAAATGTATTTGGCCACCAGAAATGATAAAATCCACTTTCAAAGGTGTGGTCGAGGCAGTTTTTGGTGTTTCGTGAGCATTACAATGGGCGTGGCAATGTTTTGAAATCTACTTTACTGCGTTGGTTTCAGTAGAATTCACATGCCCGACGTATTGACGTTCATTCGAAATGGCTAGATCGAACAGCTATCGAAATAACTATTACTTTATAGTGTCGAAAACTACTACTTCCACGGGTGACTGGAAAATGACCTATTTTACTGTCTAGCATTTGCTTTTTATGCTTAAATCACAATCACGTTTGATAACTGCGTGTTTGTACAATTAAAAACCAGAAAAACAATTCTTGGGGTGCTCTCACATATTTATACTCGTTACTCGTGGGGTAAAACGTATATCATTTATTTATTAGAGATGATAGTATAGTTTACAAAATTAAGACTAACATAAACGTAAATAGTACTAGCTACGAGGCCATCGTCTATGCACATCTATACTTATATACAATATTTAATATAGTTTAAGGGTTTCAATGCTAGGACTTAACTTAAATTGTACTGATTAATTTTCTTAGGGAATTTTATTATGGTTGCAATGCTTTGTGTAGTTGGATCTTTAAGGAAGTCGGTGGTTTTTCGATTATTTAGCAATTGTTGGGCTTCTTCTGTGAGAGCTGGGCATGTTTCCAGGATGTGAACCATGTTTATAATCAGTGTAACATGAAGAGAATATTACCAAATTATTATTATTATATAATTCTTTTAATTCTCAAAACAGGCATACTAGTTCTGAATTTAAAGGGGTTAAATGCTCTTTAGTTTAGTACGTGTTTATGTGGTCGCCATCGATGGTGCGTTCAACTGGCACCCTATTATTCACTCCGTTGTCGCCTTTTTAATGCTATTTCCCAGCTTTTGTGGCTCTCAACGCGAAAATGCTTTTGACATCACGGTCTGTATATTGAATGGAGATGGACGGGAGAGGCCGAGAATTTATATTTGTGTTCGGATGTATGCGAATTTGCATATATTACTCAGGTATAGTCGCACAGTCAATCTTCGCTGACTTCGTTTTGCAGTCTTCTTTAAGCACGGGAGTACTTTTATGAATGCTTTCATTCGTAAAAAAATGTAGTTATAAAGTATTTATCGGAAAAAGCTAGAGCTAAAAAAATATTCATTCCACAAATGTTCTACGAAGGAGTTCTTGAATTGCATGTGCTGGTCATAGTTATAGAGTAACCCTGTACGTATGTATATTGTATGTACATGTATGAGAAAATTACGCATACGCCCTGGGAGTTCAATCGGCGGTTGAGCGCCTGTCTTCGCCGGCCGTCCAACAACAACCACTTGACAATGGCAAGCAGCTCTCTCATCTCCTTGCCACGGCACCCTTCCGCTCTCCACCGCCCCCGCAAGTGTTTTCCGCATTTATATGCAATTTTTCTTCATCTTTTATGTATGCTCGTTGTCGTCGCCGGCTTTCATATCCTTTGCCGTGTTCATTTGCACAGTGGCAGGCATAAAAATAGCACCGAGTATGGGGCAAGTTGACTTCTTCATCTATTCACAATAACTTCTACTTCTCATTCACAATACTTTGAATAGAATGTTCTTTTGGGTAACCTGACTAATGTTTTGACAATTCAGCATAAATTGAAGAATATTCTGATTTATTTTGCTTTCCGTATTTAAATAGCATTTATTTTAGGAGATTTTGCCAACCATTTTGGTACTACTGTCCCGACAACATATGCCACTTTATCACATGTACTTCTGTCGTTGTCAGGCAGCCGTTGCATGTGTAAGTCGCTGTAATGATATTTGTTATTTGTTTGTTTGTTAGTTTGCGTGTGCGTTGAAAGCATTGAAATGCCGTTTGTCAAACACGAATACGATCTCCCACCATGCTCCCATGCTCCCATGCCCCCATGCCCCATGGCCTCCCAGCCACCCACTCGTGCACTTTTCTAATGGCTTGCCTGGGGGCGCTTTCGGGAAATTTGTGGGGCGGGGAAAGTGCGGGAATGCATTACAACTCGCTTACAACTCGCAGCGTGATTCAATTACCATGAGCTCTCGCTTTCGGATCACATTTGCATAGGCTTGGCCCCGAGGCGATTTCGCTTCGTTTCCCATTTGGCATTTCCACCAACTTTTCGCTCGGCTTTTCCCTACGCCTTTGTATTTCCGCTTCACCCAGTTTCCCAGCCTGAAAGCAGGCAATGCAATTTTTAAGTGCGCACACATGATATCTGAGTAGTTTCTGTCCATTTTGAGACTTGACGTGAATGCTCGCCATCTGAAGTGCTCACTTATGCGTTTATTTAACTATTTGCGCTTCACTCTGTCTGTATGAAAATTAGAGTTAGCTCAGCACTTGACTGATTTGGATAATTGTGAACTGATAGGCGTAACAATTGAGGTGAACAGTGGCTTGATACTTGATACAAAGCTGAAGTGCATTGCTCAGTATTTGCTTTTCTCGCTTAGAGTGCTTCACACATATGTATTTTTCTATTAAATGTGTCAAGCTATTGAATTGCTTCGTTGCTGGTTAACGGATCTTGGTTTTATATTTGAATTTCTCAAATATTGTGGTATAAAAACACACCTTTCTTCTTAGTGAAGCGTACAATGGTAGCATCTTGTCCATGCCCCTTGCAATATTACCTAGATTAATCACCTGTCAACTGGGCTTGATCAAATGTGCATAAAATATGGATACACTGGAATGTCCCGATTCCCGAGAGCAAATCCCTTTGATTTGTGCCGACCGATTGCCCTGCCCAGGAGCATCGTTTGCGAATACGAATACGAATAGGACATGCATATCGGATCTGTTTCGGGTTCTGATTGATGGCGATATTATCCGGTAGAAAGGAGCAGGAGTGAGAGGAAAGGCCAATGTCAAACCAGCCACACAACTAAGCCAGGCAATCAAGTGTGTGTGTGCGCGCTCCTTGGAAGCGCTTCTCATGTTCACATTATCCTGTCAAGGCTCCAAGCGGAGGATTCCTATTACTTGTTGGTGTTAACCATATATGGTACTCCGCACACCAAACATACCCGCAATTGTGTGCTTTTGATGCCCCGAATAACTTTTGCTCAGTGCACAGCAGACCACATTTAAATAGATTCTGACGGAAATCAATTCAAAGCCGATGGGAAGCTGAGACAATCAGTTTTAATATATGTACATGTTAAAGTCACACTAACTTTTTCTTATAATACTTAACATATCTTTTATCAATCGGTGAATGAACAGGCTTCCAATGTGACTGATTCCTTAAGTAAATATATCGTAATCTTTTTAAAAACATTATTGCAGAATAATCTGCAATGCATATACATACTGTACATGAAAAACGAATTACGAAAGCTGAAAGCTTTTTTTATAAAACCCACGCCAACTAATCTGTTTCCAAACACACGAGTATTTAGATAATGCAAATTTGATGTTTCATCATTTTGTATTTATCACTTTTGCCCCAACCATCGCAAAAAATCCGAAACCACAATGACATAATGTCAGAAAGCACAACCGCTCATTTACCCCCCTTCCAGATTTTCCTTAGTTTTTCCGGCACATTTTGACACCTTTTTGCCCGCCACAATGAATGTAAATTGAAATTGATTTTGTGCAAATTAATTTCATGTAAGCGGTATTAAATTGTGGCACCGCGTTGCTTATTCCGCGGCTGTCTGTTTTATGCACAAACGGAACAGCAAAGTTCCATCCCCAGGATTTGCCCCAAGCCCCCTGCTCAATTCAATCTGCCCCCTTGTCATCCTATTGTGCTGCCTGTATTTGCACTTCATTTTCATATTTAAGTTCGTTTATTATGCGAATGTAATTAATTATAAAGTTTAGCGAGCATAAATTCAATGTGGCCTGGTGCCGGCGAAGAATCCCCAAGCGAACTGGGAGGGTGGGGCATTTGGGGCAGTGGGGCAGTCGGGGGTTAATCTCCAAGCCATTGGCTTTTGTGGGTCAGTGTTGAGTTGACACATTCGATGGCTGGAGGCCGATTAGCCATGTTTGCACTGGCGTAAATCAAGCGACTGTCAAGCGCATGCAGATCAAATTGTTTCAAGCGAGTGGTAAATCAATCAGCGAAACAGATGTACACTCAGTTATTGTCAGCAGCCGTACTGCGAGGAATAGGTATACATTTATAAATTCCATTAGGCTGAAAAGATGTTAAATATATTTATTTATATTGGTTAGCAAAGATGTAAGAGGCTTTTCTAAGTAACTGAAACATATTTGTATTTATTAATAAAATGCTTCGATTTGCTAATTGAATTCCATGTTCTGACGGGTTTCCTAAAACGTAAGTCTCAGACTTAGAAACTTGCTTGCTTTTGGGAATTTAGAAATAATGTCAGAGATTAATAATATTTATTGATTGGCCATTTTAAAGACAGCCCGTGAGTGTTGAGCTGCCTTTCCTCTTGTTTACAATTCCCTCGCCAGTTTGGGAATTTAATTTGCCTCAACTCCTCCCTGGCGAATCATGAATTCGCAATTCCCGCTAACATTAGTCGCTTCCACGCCCAGTTTGAGTCTAAGTAATGGTTTTGCCAAACTCTGGAAAAGGCCAGCAACCATGGCAGCAGCTGTTGCAGCCACAAATCTCAAATGCAAAGAAACATTTTATTGTGTGTGTGTAGCACACTTTTTGGAGCCAGCAGTCTAATCGCAAACAAAGCAATGCTGCACTGAACCCAAAATCCAAAAGCCAAGCAAAAAGCAAATCAGCTGATACGCCCTTTTCATTCCTCGCAGTTCTCAGCCCGTAAATTATGCAACATGCTTTCAAGGCACTGCCACAGGAAAAAGCGAAGGGAAATTTCTGCACAGAACGAGCTGCCGATTTCCGCGGAGAAAAATGAACATACAAAAATGGGGAATGAAAAAGAAAGCGACAAATTTAAAACGACTAAATGGTAAAACTGGTTTCCTTAAAGTTTCGAATATCTTTTGTGGGCAAGTCTTTATAGGAATTGAAGACACGACTTTTTGGCTATTTGCTGTTGGCCTCTTTTTATCACTCTCTCCTCTCCCCTTCATTCTTTCACCCAGCACATTGCGGGGCGTTTATGTAAGTGGGTGTGGGTTGGCTGTGGGTGGGCTGTCAATTTTAATGGCTGGCCATGAAATTGAAATGCAAGCAATGAAAAATTCAAGCATTTCAACATGATGGACACTATGGCTGTGGCAATTTATAGCCCGACCATTTGTAACTACACCGTGCCAACAACAAGAATAATAATAATCACAAAGGCAACAAAATGGGGCATATCCCCAGCTGACAGTTAAATATCGAAGGCCTTCATGGTCTTTTCGTTTCATTTTGTAATTAAAATGCCATTAAACTATTTTCCCTTTGTGGAGTATTGAGCTCTGGCATTTCTCGGCTGCGCGCCCATTCATTAATTATGAAAAATGTAATGCTTTTCTCTTCCCTAATTCTGGTCAAATATTGATTAAACGATTGCCTTTCAATAGTCTTTCACACAGCACAGCATTTGAATTTTTTGTACTTATTATTCAAACAAGTTTTAATTAAATTGCTTAGGTACTTTAATTCAATATGCATGGAATATTCATATTTAGAATACGAATAAATTAATAATGGCAAATAGTTAATATTATGCAAATTCAGTCTTTCGCATCAGTTAAGCAATCAAAGAGCGCTTTTGGAATGCCATTGCCAAATGGCGATAGCACTGATGAGGCGTGCTGAACATGCGACTGCGAAAATTGAGCATATACTCGTACAGCTGACATGGCGGATACGTGATACGTATATTGCGTATACGCCACCGTGACCTGTCAAAGCAAGTTTGTCTCCCTTGGCAGTTGGCTGGCTTTTATGCCGAGTTAACTCAATTTCGCCCTTTAGAAGCTGCACGAAATTCGTTGTTATTGTTCCATTAAGCAAATTCGTTTTCAAAATCAGCATATAAATAAATTCGCAAGCCAAATAGAAGGTAAATTAAATTTATCTACGTCAATGGTTTGACTGGGCTGGGCTGGGCTGGGCTTGGCCCAATTGCCGTTGATAAACCGGGCAAATGGCATTCATGGCAGGCTATTTTAAGGCCAATAAAGTCGAGCCAAAGTGAATCCCTTTCTTCACTCTTTTTCCCCAAATCCGGCGTCCCAATCGTTAAGGGAATGGAGACAGGAAGGCAAACGACATTTGCAGATAAGGTTTCACTCTTTTTTTCCAGGGGCCAGTCCAAAAATGAATTTTTTCCATGCTCCTTTTTCCTGCTCCTTCGGTGGTTCCTCATGGCGATTTAATAAAAGTTGCGGCTGCAATAAAACGGAGGCGGATGACATAACAAGTCCGAGCTGAGCGACACGGGCCTCTGTAGATGGAAAATCTGGTTCTCCGGGATGCGGTCTTATCAACACACTCCACATGGCAGTCTAGGCCGTCCTTTTCAGCAACGGAATTATTACATTTTCACGAGAGCGGCCCCACAAAGAATCCTGCGCCTGTCCGTGGCGCGCGTGCCACAAGACAATGGCATATTTCAACATGTCAGTGGCTCAACTGCCACTTTTAGTTGGACTCGCTGGTATGCGAATGGAAATATGGGCAAATAAATCATTTTATTGCAATACAATTTCGGGCCTCTGTCCTTCTGCTTTTCCCTCCAGCATCAGCGCACTTTTATCACACGCTTCATGCAGAGCGAAAAAACTTGCTACAGATAAGCATGACATTCCTGATGAACACAAAAACATGTGTAACTTTTGGAAGTATTGACTAAATAAGAGACAAATAATATATAAATATTATACTTCCCGTTTGATTTAATGCAATGTAAGTGCAGGACACATTCAATAGTTACTTAAATATATATGTATTAATATTAAAGATATACTTATTGTATGCTTATTATGACTTAATCGATCGCCAAACAAACATAAACAAACCACAGCATACGAAAGTCTTGTAAATGGATTATCACAGGAAATATTCACTAAATGCGAAGGTCGAAGGACTTAGTGAGATATGGCAGTACTTATTTACCTAAAAACTAGTATTAAAGCAAGCCCCTAAACTTTGTTTACGTGTTTTTTTCAGTATAGTTAGAGACACTTTACTGCTGAAGCATTTTATGCGGCCATTGGGAGGGCAAACACACACACACACATACACACGCACACGTTACTTCAATATTAATAACACCGTGTGGAGGCTGTCAATGTGACGTGGCGCCAAACTGCTGCCACCGGAAGTTGTCCAACGGGAAGCGGAAACGTCGCCCGTGCCCGAGCTTCACATTACATTGGCTTGCGGAGTGGTGGCACTGGGGCATGGCTCATTTTTTATTATCGCCCAATCCAATCTCGGGAGCCAGTTCCTGGAAGGAGGAGTCGCAGGAGCAATTGGTTTTCGAGCTGCTGCCGCCACCGGAAGCAACAAGGCAACACTTCGGACGGAATGGCAGCTGACGGTCTTTTGCAGCTCGGGATCGGTGGGTTATTGGCCACTTGAGGGATTGGGCTAAGCCAGATTTGTGGACAGCAATTAATACTTTTATGGTTGGGACGGAAATTTAATTTAATTATTAATTAGATGGGCCCCGTCGTCGTCTTTTGGCCATTAAGCCAGGCGAAAATCCCATTTAATTGCTTTCAAACTCGGCGAGCGGCTGCTTATTTGGTTCTCTATTATTTGCCTCCGAATGGAATGGCAAACAAAGCCGGAGGACCAAGATCAAAGTCAATGCCCCTGAACTTTCCTCACCTTCTCGCCAAGTTTCCCACGGTGAGTTTTACCCCCAAAGTTTGTCCTTTTCCTGCTGCTGTCGCACCTTGAGTATGTTTCAACTCTTTCGCCTGCACTCTGCCATCCCAGTTGCTGAAATATTCATAATTGAAGTTTATTGTTTACCCTAGGATGTGTGCCACGCCCTCATCCTCACCCCCGCCCCCAACCTCGCCCTCGCCTTCCTGCCCGCCCCTTTCTCGCAACAGGGCTCGCTTTGATTGTTTTGTGGCCCGGAGACTGTCGATAAGTTGGCCTGCAGAAAGTTCACCAACTTTTCAGTCTTTTTGTTTTAGTTCCTTTTTCAAGCGGTCTGAAAACTTTGATTGGCGAACAAAATGGCACAAGTGATTGGACATGTGCTTCATTTATTATACTGAATGCCTGACCTACTACTCTCCTTCCACATTTATCGAGAAGTATCAGATGTCGAATTTTTCCCCTTAATAGTTGGAAAAATCGCAAGTCCATCGTTGTAAGGATGGCTTGAAATATATACAATAATTTCGAGTGTTCTGGGAAATTTCTGATCTTTATAATATATAAACCACATTACTCCTATGAACGTAAATGGATTGAAATCCAGACTAAAACTAAAAAATAAGTGCTCTTGCTATTATTTCCCATTGGAAACCACACCGTTCACGTCAGTTTCTTGTACGGTCAAAGGTCAAGCGTTTCTTAGTTCCGTTTACCGAGTGCTCTTGACCGATTTTTGATAAATTGCTTTCGCCTTTGAGCATCGAATCGCAATGGAATGGGTGCCTCAAGAACACATCCCTCGTTTTCCAACTCGGATTTTAAATGGGCTGCTCGTTCCACGTTTATGGGGCCCACTTGAACGAGCTATTAAATATAATTGTAAGCAATTTGAGCAATCTACTTAGGATATCATTTTTAATGCGACAACCTAGGCCAAACCCAGGCCAAACCCAGGCCAACCCTCATTGCAATGCTAATTGCGGAAAAAGGTGGCTAAAAACTGGGACGACGGTAAACATGAAAAGAACAATAAGCGCGAAACAATGGACTGTTTGCAATTTAAATTAACATTTTGAGTGAATCAAATAAAGGGCAAAAAAGAGTGCTCCCGTGGCAAAAAGTGCCGAGCGGAGCGGAGCAGCTAAATTGTTTTTGATGCCACCGTTGGCACTGCAGATGGTCAACAGCAGATCCCATTGCAGGCCAAATAAAGGCCGGCAAAACCCCGGCCAGCCGTTCACAACCAAGCCAGATTTGCATAACACGTTCCACGCTGCGGTTCCAGTGGCCAAAAAAGGCCGAGTCCGAGATTCCGACACCCTACGCCCAGCGAGCAGCTGCGCCAGGTTTCATATATATTGCAGGCTCCGCGTTACCAAGAATCCCTCCATTTGGCTGCCGTGAAATATAAAATTCCGGCAATATCATAAAACAGAAAGTTTAGAAGCAGCTGACCTCGACAGAGGATTACCCTGACCTGTGATCCAAAGTTACTACTAAGGTAACTACTAAGTTACTTTTTCGGTTATGGCCAAGCATGTGGATTAATTACTTTTAAGTATTTTCAAAAAAACGTAGCATTATGAATATTCCAAAAGTTTGCAATAAGCGGAATAAAAAAGCAGTTGCTATTGCGACTATTGACTCGCTCAATAATATATTAAACTCCCTTAAAAACTTCTTCCTTATATTTGTAAAGGATTATGTTCCCATTGAATGGCTTACAATGTCTTGGCCAAATGCACTTTGCATTTCCCGCGACAATGGAAAAGTGGCGGGAAACCAATTTACATTTCACTTGTCTGAGATGTTCTAGTGCGACGCCGTTTTCCATACTCCCAGGTCCGCCTATCCTATCCCATCCTATCCTATTCCTTTCCCTTTTTTCGCTGACAGCCTGGTCAAAGGACTCGGGGCTGTCCAAAGCCGAAAGCCCAAAGCCAGGACACAAGGAACAAGGAGCGGCAAACAAAGGCAACAACAGCAAGGCAAACAAAAGTGGCTAAAAAGCAAAAGCTGCAAAAAGGCCAAAGGCGAGGCACGAACTCTCTCACCAACACACACACACTCGCACACTCGCTCACACTCGCATTCATAGATATGTACATATATGCATGAAATTTCACACCCAGGGGCGTAGGTAAAGGGATAGGGGCTTCCAAGGGGCGTAATGGGGGCGTAATGGGTGGTTGTGGGGCTGCTTTTGGGGGGCACAAGACAGCCAGAGTAGCCGAAATGCAAATACACAAACAATGGCGGTGCGGGGGCTACTAAGCCAAGCTAAGAAGGTTTTGGTAAACAAATTTTACTGCCAACTCGCACACAAACAACTCGCACACACAAATAGGCAAATGCACCTGGAAAAACTATCGTCTTGTTTGTGTAGCTAATGAAGATCCCAAGAACTTTGAATTGCAAACTAACTACAGTATATTACAGTATATACTGGATAAAAATTCAATAATTAAATAATTAATTAAATTTTTAATAAATGCAATAATCATAGGTAACATAAACCTACAAATTCATGAGTTTATATAATAAACTTTACATCAAATTGTATAATTTAATTTGTACTGATTCCCGTAAATTCATTGATAAACATATACAAAATCAAACAAATATTCTTATTTTATTTAAGACATCGAAAATGTAATTTTCATTTGCTGGCCCTAAAAGTATTTTCTGTTCGCAATACTAGTGGTCGCTTGTTTTCAGTGTATAATTTCTGTTGTTGTCGCTGGCCCAGGACATTCATAGTTAAAATTTAGAGAGACAGCGCCGAGAGATTTGGCAAACAGCAACAATATCCCCACCGCCAATGTTGCCAGTCGGGTCCCCTCTCACCCCCTCCGCTCAACCCTCCTCTCCCTCCTGTTGCGTTAATCAAGGTTCACACAATCGCCAACAACAACAACAACAAAACAACTACAACAGTTACAATAAGCACAGCAACAACAATGTGGGCCGTGCACGTGCCAAAATTGCCAGGGAATATTTTGCATTTGTTTTTTATTTGTGCCACGACATTTTGTAGCCGGGTTTTCGTTTCGGGCCATTTGTTGCTTTTGGCCATCTGGGTGTTGATTAAAAAATTGTCAGGTTCTGAAAATTCATGGCCCTTTACATCCTTCATATTAAAGTGTGTACGTGGAATGGGAACTGCAAGGTCACTATCGATACGAAAATGAGTTTTCTGAGTTTTCTTAACTTGGTCAAGAGTATTTCATGTTAATGTTATCTCAACAATCTCAACATATAACCCAATATTATTTCCAGTCTTAGGCTGTAACACACTGAACTTGCCATAAAGTGACATAACATTCACCGGATATTCCCTTGAGGAAAACCTTTCGGTTTGTGGCTCTTAAAATCGATTGGATTCTGCTTGCTACTGCCACATATATTGGCCGAAAGCAAAGTGTTGCCATATTTTCCAGCGCGTTTTTAGGTTTGTTGAATGCCCATTTGGGTTAATAACAAATAACCGAATGGTCCATTACACGAAATGAGGCTGAGCCATGGCCGAAAGTGTTGAGACCCACAGGAAACGGCCCTGACAATGCCAGTTACCAAATAATGGGCTTCGGATCCCAACGGCAGTGCGATATGCTCATGGTTGGCCCGTTGGCATTACCCGAAATTACCCTCATGCATTAAGTAATAAATTTATATGGGCTAATTGCCAGCAAAAGTTCATTAATTTGAGAGTCATGAACCTAATTTATTGGGGCCATTAAGTGATGTTAGTTCCTGATTCCGTAAACATTGTGTTGGCTTATTATCCGCTCTTAATATGCACAAGAAACTGTGTTATTGTTACAGATTCAAGTGTAATAAGCACTACTTAGTGCTTATTGCCATCCCAATATTCAAATTCGCCAGTGCAGTAAGTGAATAAGTGCCCTGAGTTGCGACCACAAATTGAATATTTCCACTCACTACGATATTCATTGAAAACATAAGCTCCCTTATGGCTTATAGCGTATATAAATATAGCCGAATCAATCGGCCGTTATCGATGGCAATATGGAATTATATGTGTATTTGCTTAGCCGCAGCCATCACGACCGCTAATCTAATTTTCATATTTGTTCGCTTCGCTATTTGCAGATTTTATGACCCTCATATCGGCCTTGTGAATGCATCACGACCAGCAGCCCCCAATCGGAAATGCAAAGCAACCACATAGAGAAGTCTGCGGCACAAATCAGCGAGTCTGGACATTAGAACAATTTGTACATAGTATATAACCAAATCCGCACATTGCCCGATTGGATTAACTACACACGAGCTAGGTTCGAATTGATGGCCCAAAACCGAACCTCAAACTCTGAACTCTGAACGCTGAACACTGAACACTGAATACTAAAAACGCATAAATAAATAAATTGAAAGGCACGCAACGACTCTAAAAATATCACAAATTGTTGTATCGATAAATTATTAATAACAATTTCTGCGGACAAGCTTGAACAAAAAGCTTACAACATCAAATAGAGTTGAACATCAACGGGAATAAAACACACGAAATTCCAAGCGAACGAAGTGTGTCGAAATCGGAATTTATTCATACACGCAAATATTGCAAAACATTTTTCCAGTTTAGTATGCATATGTCGAGGCCATGATGGCCATAATGATAGCTCCCCGGTAGTTCCCACATATCCACCCAAATACCCAAATACCATAAAAACCACTTCCCCGCCCCGCTCCGCCCCGCCCACCTTAGGAAACCGCTGTAAATATTCCAGAGATTATTTTTATTGTCCTTTTCAACTTTACGTAGCATAAATTTACAATTTCTAGCTTGTAAATCATTTATACATACACATACTTAAATAGGTAAGGCTAGGTGGGGGGCCCTGAGTGGATATCGCTCACATCCTCAAGAATTCGCGGACATTTTTCAAACTGTATAGGAACTGGGAGTTGCAGCATTGCACAGATTCTTGGGATTAGTGGCGCGTATAAACGATTACATATACCTATTATAGATACTGCAAATTCTATGCCTATGAACATAATAATATATATTTACAATTGACGACCAAGCAAAAGTAAAACTTTAACTTTAGTAACAAGTCAACACACAAACTACACAATTGAACGAAAAACACACCCAAACTGAACTAAAGTAGATCGAAAATAAAGACATTGGTGAGGTGTTAGAAAGGTGAGGACTATTTATCACCTCTTGCTGCATAGAGAATATACACATTACAACAAAAGCTTATTAGTGATACTAATTTTAAATGGACAAACAACAAAGCAAATGATTAATGAAAGAAAAACAAACTATGATTGATAATTCTTAGCGAGCGTTTAAATTGTTAATACATTTCTGTTGATCGGTTCTTTGTTATCAAGCTGAATTCGACTTCATGTGTATATAAAGTTATTAATCACATCAACAAGATGCTTGAGCTGAACGATTAGACTAGGATAACAACACATGCAGTGTGTTTTAAAACTACAATATCTTTCAGAAATAGTTACTTTTAGGTACAATTAATTTATCTTTAATTTGTTTTTCTTGTTTTCCTAACAACACACTTTTTATAATTTCATCTAAAGTCATACTGGTTGAATTCTTTGAATGAAATAAATATATAATATATAATTTGGATTGATGATTCCATGTTTGGCATCCTTCGCTAATTAATTTAAATCGACTTGTAGTTATAAAACGCACTGTCCATTCGTATACCGATTTACACAAAGACATAGAGAGACATTAAACTCATGCACTTTGGCGTATGAAAACTTTTATATTTTGCAGATGAAATGAGAAAAAGTTCCACGCAAGTCAAACAAAATAAGCAGACACATTATCTATCTATCTATCTATCTATGTATCACGCAACCACACTAACACACAGAAAAACACCACACACACGTATATAAGAACACGCATGCACAATGCAAGAATCATAATATCTGAAAAAAGAACAACTTACCACTTAGCATTACAACTAATGAAACAACTCTTTCGAGCGAAAACCAACTAGGAAATCGACTAAAACTACACGTAACATGATGTAACAATGAACCACAATCGAATCGAATCGAATTGAAACACGAGACACGAAATGCAACGCATACTAAAGTTGAAATCCATATGCAGTTTGGCAAAACATAGGCTACATTAGACACAGAGTATGTAAATTGACGAACGTTCAATAAACGAATGCGAAAATATAACAAAAGTATTAATACACGTACAAAGATCCATTTGAGTGTGCAATTTCATTTATTTCACAAGTGGGCACCAGTGGGGCGTGCGGGGGGTGCGGAGGATGCGGGGAACCCCCATATATTGGGATGCTGTTCAATCAATTGTTCAACCGGAAATGGAAACAACACACTGCGAACTGGAGGCGTAAAGTGCATGGAGTGCACTTTCCATAGTCCACGGCTCCCATAGGGGCTGTGGAAACTACATTCGACTAAATTACTCGAAAAATATATATTTAGTCACGGCATGTTTTATGGATGCGACGTAATTGAATTGAAGTTTCAAAGGGTGGGAAGTTGCAGTCAAATGGACCGAAAGCGAATGAATGGCATTTCCCAGCATTTTCCGGGAACAAGTGATGATGGCTCTCCGCTGAGATCTTGCCGGATAATAAATTTGGACAGTGTGTGCGCCAATGGACAAGGTAAATAAGGGTGTTCAGTTCTATGGGTTTGTATTTTTTCGGCATAAGTAAATACAAATAAAGGAGAACGCATTTCAAGTTAGTGAGTTTAAAAACAATCAAAAGCAAAATTCACACGACTATATGCAGTGAGCTTAGCCAATTGAAAAGATTTATTTACATTTTAATCTGTCTCCATAACCATCAAATAACCACATTTTCAAAATTCATATTAAATATTAATGCACGGGTATTCATTACTTTAAACAATTAAATAGACAATGTATCCCACATTTCCATAGTTTCCATCTTTCAACACATACATTAATGTTCCACTATATCCCAAACCACTTTTCTCCACTTTTTTATCCCAGACAACAGCTGTTCAAGAATAATTAAAATTTGTGGCTACTCAGTCTGGCATATTTAGTACACTTTCGAATAAATTAAAATAAAGAGCGGATCTTCGAGGTAAAAACGCGAAAAGATTAATTGAATCACATTAGTCTGCGTTGCCACATACAAAAATATACTAACTGAATGCGTAAGCCGCAGAAAATGAAGGGAAAAAATTGGATGAAAAGCGGAGTAAAACACAAATTAAAAAATGGAAAACGTGTGTAAATAGCGAGCAGCATTTTCCGACCCTCTAACGTTCTTGTATTGCGGCTTGTGCAAATTTGCACCTAACCTTCACAGCCACGACAGGTGGAAAACTCGGAAAAATCAAACGAGGGGCGCGAAAATGGGGAGCTAGGGGCAAGTTGCCCCTCTCTTTCTAGCTCATTTCGTATGCCGCGCAACAAGCATTTATGTAAATTGAAAATATGCCGGTGACGTTTGAGGGGTCAAAAAATAGGCGGCGATGCCGAGCGGGGTGGGGTGGTCATTAAATTCAATTGTCGACGACATCTTCTTCGCCGGCTCTGCAAATCTGCGCTCAGATGTGAGCGAGTCCACTCACAAGCCCGCACCTAAACAGGCATCTCTCGATAGAGTGAACAGTTGGAACTATCTAGAAACCACAAGTAATTACCTTATTCTTGAATATTATCTGAGCAACAGTATGTATATTTTCTTATAACTAAACAGGCATCTCTCGATTAGAGTAAGCACTTAGCACTATCTAGAAACCATAAGTAATTGTCTAATAATCGTATCAAAAATAAAGTGTGAGAAAGTATACATATTATATGAGCAGCAATATATATTTTCTTAGCCATATTCTAGGGTATCTCCGATTATGTTTTTGTGATGTGAGGAATCTAATCTAGAACGCAGAGCATACAATAAGAACAACGAAAGCATAATCTTCCCGTTTTAACATAAACTACCTAAAGTCCATGCTCGATCTCCAGTCCTAATTAGGGAGTTATCACTGTAGTCACACGTGTGTACATACATTAATTTATGCTGCACCCAGCGGGTGACCACGCAAAGAGAACTCATATTTATTACTACGGATGCCGCTCAGTTCGCGTTCAACAATTGTGCCGTGCAGACCCAGTCACAGTCACAGATTCATTCATCGATTGCAGGGGAAGAAAGTGAGGCAGCATACACCGAGCACCCAGCAGCACCCGGAAGCTCCCAGAAGCATCCAAAGCATCCACTCAAGGATGGAGCGACTGCTGACCATGTTCGAGGAGGCGGATCCCTTCGCCACGTGGTGGCCCACGATAGCGGCCCTCACGGTGGGCATTGTGATTACGGTGCGGTGAGTGCGATGAGTCAACGGAAACTGTGATATATTTTTGTATTCACCCTGCCACATTCGCTACCCTACCCAGCCCCAAAAGTGCCCATTTTTGGGGCATAAAAACTTTCGCCTCGGACACACGTAAATAAATGTCGCAGCAGCCCAGTAAAAACTCCCCCTCTGTCACCATTCGCGAAAAAGTTTTTAAGTGGATTTCGTACAGAGATGGTGGAGAACTCGAGAGGAAGTGGCTGAGCAGTGGTGCAGAGATAACCCGGATAATATGTAATATCTGAAGATTATTTCCATTTTTGTTTTTTACTCCCTCCGGTACTCGAGGGTTAAGAGGGTGGACTTTATTCAAGGCGAGCCACTCGTTCGCCTACTGAAATGCATGCTTTAAATAGTAAATTGGGATATTATAATAAATGTATTGCAATTTTATATAAATAATACATTTATATATTTAGTAATGTTAGTGATAAACTATTCCAGTCCAGCTTGCGCAATAACTTCATGTTCATACATCGATTAATACATATCTAACGAAGTTATACTGGAAACCCTTTTATTAGAGAACCTCAAAATTCCTTCCATTGCTCTGTACAGGGTATCTTTTAGTTCAGGCACTAATTTACCTACTGGTTTTTGTTGTTCCTGCTCCGCGAGCATCGCGGTTTATGTGACCCGTCGCTATCTGTCGCTTCGCAGTTGCAGGTGTTAGTTTAAGCTGCGAAAGCGGAAGCGGAAATGGAAGTGACTGCAATATGGCACTCGGCACTCCCCTTGCCAGCGAGTCCCCCTCCCCCAGTGCCACCTCAAAATATTTACAAAGTGGATTTGCGAAAGTTTGGCTCAAAGTAAATGAAATGCCAAATGAATTCCAAAATGAAGGATGGCACGGCAAACTTAGCTCTAAGTGCCAAAATAAGTCTCCGCCAAATGAAGTGAAGCAAATGGAATGCGGTGAAGATTATAGAGGAAGTAACTGACTGCAAAATGCTGAACTTAAAGTGCCTTCGATTGCGGGGGATGTGGACATTTAAATTAAGCCAATTATTATCAAAAAACGATCTTCTTAAAGTCCCAACATAAGCGGCACTTGCACTTGCACATTACAAGAGAAATAAGTTGGTTCTTTCATGATGGCAATGGAGTAATTATCATTTTGTTTCAAATATGCATTATATCAAATTAAATTTGTAGACAACAGGACTAACGAACAAATAAAGCAATTAAACGAATTGGAAATGAATTAGAACTCAGCCATGCGAATTAATTGACTTCAGGACGAATAAATACTAATTAGTGCTTTTTATACCTGTGTAGAGTTTAATACCCACTCTGCATATAGTTGAGGTAAAGCCTATGCTGCGCACATTCGTTGGTTTCCCTTGGCTGGAAATTAAATAAATTGACAATTATTGTTTACACATACGCACCGAAATTAATGCAGTTGAAAATGAGCGGCCAGAGTTAGTCAAATCGCCAAAAGCCCTCAGGCGGACTTATGCAAATAGCCATGCTGATTCCATTAACGCCTGTCAATAAGCCAAAATTCCGACTATATGGGTGTTCCACCCCTCAATAAATAGACTGCCACTACTGGACACTTGGAAAAAAACCTGCTTTAGCTTAAAGAAAGTCTATGGTTAAATTGGGGAAAAGGTTTAATATAACAGTTTGAAACTTACAATAAGTTTCTCTATTTTTAAAGCTTACCTTCTTACCATCTGTACTTGAAGTGTTATATACAAGCACTTTTGGTTGCGATATTTAGCTAAGTGCACACACGCGACATGGACGCAGGACATCATTGAGCTACCCATGAACCATAAGCCGCACCCACTGATCCCCATTCCGCCCCTTTTGCCATCCGCCATCCGCCACCCTCCATCTAATCTGTATCCTTTACCCGCATGCCAGGACCTTAATGAGCGGCCAGCGCTGTCCGAACGATAATCAAATCAAGGAGCAAATCGTGGTGGTCACCGGCGGCAACAGCGGCATTGGCTTCGAAATAGCCCAGGCTCTGGCCGGCCGAGGTGGCCGGATAATCCTCGCCTGCCGCAATCTGGAGGCTGGGGAGCGGGCGGCGGGCATAATCAAACGTGAGCTGGGCTGCCGCACCCCCCTGAACTCCCCAGACGACGAGGACAATCCGGCGGACAGGTACTTCGTGGAGGCCCGCTACTTGGACCTCTGTTCGCTGCGCAGTGTCCATCACTTTGCCGGCCAGCTGATGGCGGAATTCGAGCGGATCGACGTGCTGGTCCACAATGCCGGAGTGGTGTTCGCCAACACCCAGGTGCCCACGGAGGATGGCTTCGAACGGCACAGCCAGGTGAACTACCTGGCCCCCTTCCTGCTGACCCACCTGCTCCTGCCACACCTGCAACGCTCGGAGCAGGGGCGCATCCTCTTCGTTTCCGCCCACGCCCATCAGGGCGCCAAAATCGATTTCGACGATCCCCTAAATGTGGGCACCTGGTCGGTGAAGTTCCACGCCCGCGAAGCCTTCGCCCACTCCAAGCTCTGCGTGCTCCTCGCCACCCGTTGGATGGCCAGGGAACTGAAAGGTGAGTGCCCAAAGTTCGGGACCTTTTCCCCGGGAGAACTGCGGAAGTGCACTCGGAGGAGCTGCCATTTTGGGCTATCTCAATTGCTCAGTTAGTGGCCATTAGGCGGGGAAAATGTAATTAATGAGTTTCTATCTTTACTGCACTTGAACTTTGGCGTAAGTTATTTTGAAGTAATGTTTGTTTGAATTATTATAGTTTATTACTTCCATCAGATAGATTCAAGTAATTTTAAATAACATCAATTAAATATTATATAATTTCTAAGTCCCAGAAAAGGGTTTGAAACAATTGTTATAACCACTTGTCATAGCATTTTGGTTTATTGTTAAAAACTATCAAGATTAATTAGTATAAGTAAGCCCAACTTATAACGTAACGTACATGTTCCGCTATTAAGACGCTATAGGTAGGCCACAAACAAATCTGTTTTTCTCGCAGTGCAGCTCCAAATTTTAGCATAGTTTGCACTCTGACTTATTGATGCATTCACTGCGCAATCTTGATTCCGAGAAACAAGTAACCAAGGTCTGCTAATTTCCCCACAGGTACCTCGGTCACGGTCAACTGCTGCACACCAGGACTCGTCCGTGGAACTCGCCATTTTCGCAAGTAAGTGCCCAAGATCTGGATCTGGAAGCCCCAGAAGCCAGACCAAACCAAGCTGGGGAACCCGCAACCCAAATTGAAATTCAAACGAAACTGGAGCAAAGTGCAGAATGCAGAATGCAACTGAAACTCTAACTAAATTTTAAGCTCATTTCGTGGCCGCGCGGAAGACAACTTTTGCACTTTCATTAAGCAGCTATAGTTTGTCTCTCTTTCTCTCACTCTCTATATCTCTTTCTCCCTGTCACCTTCCATCTCTCTCCCTCTTTCTGGTTTCCTGTGACTTTGTATCTGCATCTGTGGGACGAGGGGCGACTCGTTTTGATGCAATCGAAAAGTTTGCAAGTCACTCGGGCGGGGCTGGAAATGGAAACCACCTTTTTTGGCAACAGCATCAAGGTAACATTTCAACCGAAGGCCAAAATCATTTCGAAATACGAAATGAGTTGGTCAAATACCGAAATCCGGCCTAAATGCAACCAGAGACTTGGGGAATCGAATTGCAGGGGGAAAAGGGTAGCAGCAAATTTGGGAAAACATGTTAGAATGCAGTAACGAGAAACTAGAATTACAGAATAGATTCAATTAAAAGGTAATTGCTTTTAAAATGGATATTAGAATTTCTGTAAACTCTAGTAATGAACTGGGGTTTTAAATTCAAATCACGGCCTAACTTCCACTCATGGCCATTTCTGGCCTTCATCGATTTTCGTGCTACACGATACACAATTAGTTGCCAACACTTGGCCAAACCATAATCAGGCTTAACAATTTGCCAATGTGATGGCGATGGCGATGGCTCCGCACTTTGCTTCTAAATCCGATTTAAGGCATGCAAATTAGATGCGACTCGACGCACAAAAAAGCAAAACCAGAGCAGCACATTTGCACAGTACACAGAAAAGGACGTGCAAACACGACAAACAGTTGCAAATTGCGGAAGGACAAAATGCCAGCAACAACAGACATCAAGTGCCACATCAGCAGGACACTGAGAGAAACAGTCGTTCCATTAAATTCCTAACTAAATTAAGCACACAGAATCGCTTATAAATAATGCCATGTGGGCTATCAAGTTTGAATTTTAAACAAGTTACTAGATGTGCTTGATAGCACACTATCATCTATGATAACTACTTTCTAATTAAATAACTTAAACTTGCGTTGAGATTTTTAATTAAATGATGTAAATTTCGTAGCTTATGTGATCACTGCCATCATCATCATCATTACAAGCCCAGCCATTCTTAGATATATTTTTGTAACTGTGCGAGCAGCAACAACACTCCAGAGCCATACCCAAACGACAACAGCTGCAATGAACTTTCACCCGGCCACGCCCACTCCTCATCATCAAATGCAGATGAGCTGCCATCGAGTGGCAGTTGCCAAAAAGATATGTATGTGAGGATGGCACAAGGAGCTTCTCCAGCGGGCTGCTGTGCTGGCCAGAAGTGAAATGCGGTAATTAAAAGCGGCCAAGTCAGAGAATTGCGGGTCGGCCGCAATTGAAATGGCGGCGGGTCAAGCTCGGCTCTCACTTCTGACCAGGCTCCGTTTGGGCCAACTTTCGCCTGCTGACCCCGCCACGTCGTCCTTTTGAGTTATGACCCAGACCCACAGTCACACAGCCCGGTGACAGATGCCTCTGCCTCCTCTGCCTCTGTTGACGCTGCTGATGCTGCCAGTTGTGTTGGCAGCTCGACTTTTTCCAGAAAATATATGTTTTCCTCTGGTGATTGTCCCAGAGAGAAAATTCGCCGTGATAAACAAGGTCCCCCAGACATTCGTAACCTTAAGATTATAATCTCGCTAGTTACTTAGGCTCAGCAACCTAAGCTGAATGTCCCTTCGACGAAAGCATTCCTTTAAAACTCTGCTTTATGAATCTATAAAGCTGAGTTTAATTTCACAAGATTGTTGTGTGCCATCTTTTCAGAAGAAAACATCTAATATTTAGCTCTTCATTTCCATTTCCCTAAAAATTGCTCGATATTTACTGCCACGAGTACTAGACCATTAGAATGAGGCATCTCTGATGGCCAGCATCCAGTTGGTGGCACACTGTGAACTAACTGACGGTCATGAACATGAACATGGCCGGGATACGGGATTCGGGATCCGGGATCCGGGGTCCAGTCTCCTAATGATGGACCAGAATTAATGCGAAATTTATTGATGCTTCTTAAGCTGGCACAAAAGTTGCCCTTGTTGTTCCGCTGCTTCCCTTTTTTCTGGCAGTTATAAATTAGAATTTGCCGACAATGTGCTGGTACACAGGGCATATTGTGACCCCGATTTCTCAGGAAATCATCTATTCAGATTGTCCAGGGTGGATAAGATTTTGAGGATGAAGAGTTCACTGGCTTATTTATTCGTGCGCGTCAACCTATTCTAACGATTTTGATTACAACCTATATTAATAGCTTAAAAAGTTTTGCAAGGGAAGAAAAGGATTCTTTCAATTTGGTTTAAACTAAGTTCGGCATTTGAAGCCCACTTGGAAAGAAAAAGTCTGCAAAATATACATGTAATATTAAATGTTTCTTTAAGCGTTATAACAAAAAAAAACAATTTAAAAACCAAAACATATTTTATTTTTATTTAACTTTCATGAGATTCAAATTACATTTCAAGTACTTTCTGTGGCTCCTTGAGCCAACTTTAAATTGCTTAGGAAATTAGGTTTAATGACCCATTAAATGTGCTTTTATGAGGCTCTCTAAAATTTTAAGTCACATTACCCAAACGAAACGAAAGATGATTTAGACATTTCGGATAAGGCCAGCAGATTAAACATCGCTCGATGGCCATTGAATTTGTGAATTATATGAGCCTGTTCATAAAGCCTGTTCGCACATGCGACGTACACATGTAAATGGGGATTTTGGGGGAAGCACATGCCCAGTGGAGCCCCAAGCCCAGCCCCAAGTCCAAAGCCCAAAGCCCAACGCCGAGGACAATAGATGGCCAGGACCCACTCAGAAGGGAGCACAATGGAACAGGTGCTCAAGTGTGTGTAGCACACACAGAGGCACACACGCACACAATTGAACATTGTTAACACGACCAGCACGTACAACAAATTACACAATTCAATGGCAATAAATGATGTAAAAGAGGCTAAGGTTTAGATACAGTTCTCATGCTCATTCCCCCGAAAGGAGCTGGAGTTGGGCTGTCAGAAGCCAGGAAAGCATAATCCATCATAGACACAAATTGTACTGTCTGCATATGTACAAGTTTAACTACCCTGCTCCGTTTCCACTTCCATTTCCATTCCCATTCCTATTCCCTCCCCTTCCCATATTCCACTTTCCTGGCGAAGCAGAAACATTGTTAACATGCGTCATTACAATTTGCAAAATGCGATAACAATGCGCCAGCAAAAAGAGCCCTGAAATGGGCAAAAAGCGAGGCAAGGAAATCAAATGCCTTGGCGAGCGTACAAATCATTTGGACATAAAACGCAGCACCTTGGCAGGCGAAGGTGGAAAATCGCTGTGGACAAGGACATGGTCATGCAGTGGAGATGGCACTGGGAATGGGAATGGGTGTGGGGATAGGTCCTGCTCCTATCGGCGTGGCACGTGACCCAGCAGCAACGCCAGGAACAACGGAAAAACCAAGCCAACGAGACACAAATTACACCTTAGAGATGGGTAGAGGTCCTGTTTTTTATGCTGACAATTATAGAAATATTTTGAAAATAAATTTCTAGTAACGAGACCATTTAGAAACCATTTACAACAGATTATAGTGATAGCGTGCACTTCCACTTTCAACACAAATGCCTCAATTTCGCTGTACTGTGAGGGCACAACAAACAAGGCCAACTCGAAACAAATTAAAAGAGACAAACACATGCTCACCTCTAGTGGCCAAGGAAGACCCCCACTTACCCACTTACCCCAAAACTTGGCCAACTGCTGCGGGCAGCGGCAATAAAACAGCAAATGAACAGCGGAAGCGACATCAAGTGGCTGTACATGTAGGTGAATGTGAGCCGGGTTTCTCCACGGACTCCGATGTTGGGATGTTGGGATGTATGGGTACTGGAACTGGGACTGGATTGCTTCATGGGCATGTGGGCAGCACTTGGCTTCTTTCTATGGTTTTAGACCTTAGCGATGATAACAATAATATAAATATAAATTCTTTATCTTAGATTCGTATTCATTACATAACTTTCTTGTCATTACTAACCAAAATGTAAAAGACTTAAATCTGTCTGGTACCTCAATCCTTAAGATGTAAATTCCTAAATAGCATATTGCATGCAAATAACAGTGTAATCAATCGTCAATTTGTACTGCCAGAGTAACAGGTATCTGATAGCCGACAAACTGAACTGTAGCGTACTGCCAGTTTTTACTTACCAGATTTATTTCTTACACTTTTCTAGTATGTCTACTCTTTATTCAACGATTTCCGCATAATATTAAAATATTTGTGCTGGCATCATAAACATTTCCATTGCAGCGTTCAGTTCGAATCCATTTCTTCCGGTGCACGAAGCTTACATGCATTGGCTTCCTGTCCAACGGATATCTCCCTGTTGTGCTTTTTGTGCTGTTGCATTCTGTTACATGTTCTGCCTTTGCGAGTAGATTTTCTTTTTACAGACTTTGTAGCGCCAAATTGAACTTTTGTTGTACCCATACCCCATACCCGACTGCCACGCCCCCACGTCACCTCCCCCGCTTCCTTGCTGGCATACTATGTATGTATAAGTGTGTAGCATACACTATTCATATCGGAGATAACTCTGACTTTCGTTGGCAACTGCAAAAGTGCTGAAGCAGCTGTCAGGCTCACCCGTGCACTGCAATTCCCACCCTGGAAATCCTGGCCGTCCTGGCCACGCCCACATCCTGACACTCTTGGGGCATCTTTCTTCATTTTTTGCAGCTGCCATTGATGAAAAAAGCGATACCTGCTGGGCTTTCGAGATTGTGGCCGAACGCTTATCATCGGAATTCTAGTATACTTCATCATCTTGGCAGGAAGGTCAGTTTATGGTTGCGTATCTGCTGATTTATTGCGGCCTTTTATCCACTTGACAGTTGGACACTTACACAGCAGATTGCTGTGCAGGTTGCTACAGCCAGATTATACATTTCAAGATATTTACTGACTTTTTGCCTTCCTCTTCTGGAATTAACCTAATGAAATAGCATCCTTTATAACTAAGAACCATTTTAAAGCTACCAATCTGCTGCAACATAATCGCCAGGAAGGGACTTAGCCTGCTTAGCCTTAGTCTGCTTAAATCGCCGTCCAATGAAAACAATTAACTGGCGTTTACGCTATTAGTTTCGCCCTAGAGTGGATTCAATTTCGGCTCGTGGCCCATCTATTGTGGCATTAAAGTAAAATACTCGGAAAAGCCATGCCCTTTTCTCTCTTTCAAGCCATTTTGCTGCGCTTTTCCTTTGGCTGGCTGGCGCACTCACACGTACAGCTAAAAGATTTTCCCGGTCGGTAATAGCAGGTGGTGCAGGTCGGGGTTAAAATGAACTTTGCACCGCTGCAGCTTAGCGAGTCAGGCTGAAATTTTTCAATCCCACCCACTGCGACGAACGAAAAGGTGTGAGCATATCAGGCATGTCGGTGGCGTATACGCAATATTCCAGACATTAGAGCCAGACATAAAAGACCAAACCAAAACATAAAAAAACATATATATTCTCACGCTTTTAAATTTAAGTTCTGTAAAGTGCTCATCTGATCCAAGCTAGAAATGTAATATTTTACATATAATTAAATGTCAACGTGGCTCCCAAGCAAATTATTTTCGCAATTTTCCCAATTTCAGCCGGAAAATTTATATACTCCCTTTTAAGCCCCCAATATTTCCTGACTTTTCTGTGTAAACAGCCATTAATCAATGCATCCAGAGAGTAACCCCCTAGTCTAAGCCACGACCCAGCCACACACATTTATTTTGCTTTGCACTCTTTTCCCATTTTTTCCCAACAAACCATCTGCAGCCCCTGCAGCTTTCTATGCACTTTAAAAATGCAACCAGTTGGCGAGCGAGGAGGGGGGTTAATGGCGGGGGGAGCAAGGACAGATACTCGTATCTATGAAAACGCTGGCGTAAAACGATGAATGGAATCAACACCAGCCTCGACCCAGGACAAGGGGATTTAACTTTTGTGGCAGTGTGGAGGGTTCCAGGGGGTCAGAGGAAGGATCCAGGGCCAGGTCAGCCCAATTCATACATAGTGATGCGAAAGGCAATCATTTATATACCTAGTTGAGGTGCAGTAAAGCCATAAAACTTGAATAGTTACTAGATGTATCTCATTTCATTATAGGGTATTTTTATAAAAAAGATTTAGTGATTTAGATTTAACTCAACATGAACCTCTCTTGGAATAATTGCTGTATTAAGGGATTCTGAAAAAATAAAATCAAACCATTATATTGAATATAGAAAACTTGCTGCACGCAAAAAGTAGCTGGTGATAAACCTAGATAGAACCAACTATTTCCATCGCTGAGCACACGTGGCATCGCTCTTATGCGAGGCTTCTATCTGTGCGTACTATGAAGTGAATGAAAATGAAAAGCAGTTAATGCTCGAGTCACGGAAAAAGCGTAAATGGAAAAGTTAAACGCATTAATTATTTATTTATCGTTTTATCGTGTTCAAGTGTCGGTGAACTTGCTCACCGTTCATCGTTCGTTGCCCGCCTGGAAAAACAAAAGGAAAGCACCGAACGAGGGCGAAAAGCATTAACAACGACAGCTAAGCAAATTGTGCGCAAGTTCGTAATCCTTCCTGAAAGGCAGCATCACAAGCACTCAGAGAAAAACTATTAGGTAGATTTTAAATACGTCAAATGATTTATAAACTCAGTTCTAAAGGCGATAAATGATATGATAAAATACTTGCTTAAATGCAACAAAAGTACTTTCCGCGGCCATTGAACATTTTTCTCAGTGTAAAAAGTGGGGTGAGGGGTTGAAAGAAGTGCAGGGAGCTGGATGGGGGGGCCATTTCGCACAACTCGTTGGGCTCAGACGCTGGAATTGGCCCAGTCCCAGCTGCGAGATGGCCAAGAGCTGGAGATCAACGGATGAGCGGCTGAATTGAATGGAGGACATCTGGCGGTACTGGCGCCCTTTATCGCCCAATTGAAAATGCCATTAAAACAATGCAACCAAAAGATGGTTAAAGTTTCGCTTAGAGACCAGATTTAGTCAAAACTTTATAAAAACTAAACTGGGATCTAACGATTTAATTGAATGCGAAATATGGGTGGAATATTAAACAAGCTAAAGAGGACACTTCATTTCAAAGTTTCTGCATGTCTTAGGAGTTTTAAGCAACTTTTATGTCTCTTAACCAAAACTAATTTTATTGGCTAAACAAGCATCGGAAGCATTCGGAAAACGTTGTGGGGGAAAACAATATACATAAATTTAAATGTAGTTTCATCCTTCATCTTAGCTTACCTCAGTTATATATCGATATATCAGTGAATATATCTACAAAATCTTAAATCATAAGCGATAATTACAAAAACACATTTATAGTTTGTAAAGGGACTGCTTGCGAATATTGTGCATATATGAATGGTGATTATTTGATCATATTACTTCAATTATTTAAATACATTACATTCCCTTATGTTTAAAAAAGCAATTTAAAGGCAAAGCGCTCAATGGACCCTTTTCAGCTTCAACATTTCTTGGCTCCTTGTTCCCCATTTAAATAATTACCATAATTGGTTAACTTTGCAGCTCGCCGCTGATGTCGTCCCTCTGCGTGAAGGCGGTCACCTACCCGTGGATGTGGCTGTTCATGAAGAACGCCTACGAGGGCGCCCAGTGCGCCATCCGCCTGGCCACCGATCCCCAGCTGAAGGAAGTCACCGGCGAGTACTTCAAGTGAGTAGTTGCCATGGCCACTCCACTCCACTGCGCTCCGGTTTCTGTTGGCCGCATTAGCAGCACTTTGTTGGCCACTTTCTGCAGCACAGCCCCCTCAAAACAGCCCCTTTTTTGTTCGTTGCAGTGATTGCGAAATTGCGGAAAGTTCGGTGACGGGCCAAGACAAGGAGTTGGCCAAGAAGCTGTATATGCAAACCATAAAAACCCTCGAAAGCGTTACCAAACTAACCGTCGACAGGGAGGAGTACGGCTTGGATTTGCAGCTGGAGCTGGAGTCTGAGCTGAGGCTGGAGGCCCCGGCGGAAGCGGAACCGGAACCGGAAACGAACCAGGCAGCGGATGAAAGGAAGTGGCAGGGGGATGGAGAGACGGAGCAACGGTAGTCATTGGAGTGATTTATGCCTGGCACGCGGCCCGAGTTCCTTGGAGAATGCCAACTGCAACGTCTATTTGCATTCGGTTTAACAATTGCCGCATTAGGCAGCCTCCCTTCGCCCCCTTTTTATGTGGACCCCTGACTTTGTATGGCCCCCTTGTTCCCCGGAAATAAATGCAACTTTAATGTGCGAGCAGCCTGAAATTGCAGAGTTTGTACTTTTCGAGCAGCGTCGATGGGCTGAATATGTTGGAGCTTGAGCCTTTGATTTATTCCCAATTTAAAATGCTCTCGTTCGAACGGGAATCCCTGCAAGAATCCTAAATGGACAGTCGCAAGCATTTCGGCTGAATAAAAGATATGAATGGGGAAAAATGTTTCTATTAAATTTGCATAATTATTATAAAATTGATTTAATTTCTATTAAATCTTTACTTGTTCTGTACATTTTCCAGTCGAACTGAAATCATCCGATACAACTAACGTTAAAAGATTATTTCCATTCCCACATCGATGCCCCAAATAAAACCCAAAATACCAATGCACAATTGTAATCGTAAATTTAGAAGACCAAATGCGGGGAATCCATGGGCACAAGCTTGAATGGAGCATGGAGAATGAGCTAATTGCGAAATGTTTTTCGCTCCGTCTAAATTTGGCCCCCTCCCAACCCCCAATCCCCAATCCACAACCCCCGACTCCCGACTCCCGATCCCTGGGCCAAATGGCAACGCGTGCCAACAAACTGTTGATTACCAGCAACAACAACGAGGACTTGAGCTCACACAGATACTCGCCCAAATACATATGTATGCGTGTGTACGGCTGTATGGACGGAAAACGAACCGGAGATGCAAGGCCAATTATTTTTAGTTCAGCTAAAACCGATTTCCATTATAATGTGTGTACAATCCACAATGCGAGGCTTAGACGAGGACATGCCAGGGGCAGACAGCCGGGAGAATTCTACATTCCGAGGACCCGTACCCCATCTACACAGACAACAAAAAGACCCTTCTAAGCCTGACTTAATGCTTTAAGAATGCTTCTATTGTGTTTAAAACCTTTTTAGTCTGATATTGCTGCACCAACGTCTCCATTTAAGAAGAGATACAATAACTTAAGATACAACACGACACAAGTGAGAGGTATTTTGTACAGTCTTCGTAGCATTAAAGATATATTTTTAATCCCCCATTATAATTACATGAAAGTGAAGTATTTTTAATATTTCATCCGAATCAGTGTAGATATTACACCACAATAGTTCTCCATGTAGCAGGACACATGCAACTGTCTCGACGCAGCCCCGCTTTGTATGCTATGGAAAATCTCTTTATTATATTACGTGCGACGCTTTTGTTGTCAGTTGGCAGGCGGCACAGCACCAGCAACAAAAGCCATTCACCCTCCTTTGGAAAAATGGCCTCCCATCACCCAAGACCTACTACCGCCCTCCGCCCTCGGCCACCTCCCACACACATCCGCCCCATTTTTCCGGGACGGGGTAAGCGCCATGTGTTGCTAGAGCAATTTTATGCTTCCCTTTTCGAAGTTGCTTCGTGTGACTGGCCCAGTTCTTTTCCGCCCATTTTTCCCCATTTTTCTGACTCTGCGAAATGAAAAGCTCTTAGCGTGCAAAAGCGATTACGATGCTGGCGAAAAGCTTTACGTTTCCGGTTACCTTTCCGCCGCAACGTGTTACCGTAATGTGCATTTTACGCGCTTCAGTTTGGCTGACTAAAAGGGGGATCCCCGGAGTTCCACAAGCTACTGACCTCCGGTGTGGCGTGTGCATCCACTGAAAGTCTCTGAATCACTGCGGAGGATTTTTTCCAGTGCAGACTAAAGCTTTTCGGGAGCGGGGCAAGCAACAGTCGCCCATAAAAAGCCCGCTCAATTGACTCTCTTCGAGTGGCGCGCTTATCTCTTACATTTCGACTGCTCTTTATTTATTTAGAATTTTTTTCTTAGATTTAAAAGAATCAAAATATTACGTATACGCAAACAATGTTTGGTTGGCTTTATTTTAAATAAATAGAATAAATGTAACAAATATTTTTGGTAATACCTAAATGATGCTAGTGTAAATACTTACCTTTATTGCTAACTAATATTATTAATATTGAATTTTTATAAATATTACTTAACGTGTAAAAGTAAATGTATGAATAAATCTCAAAATAGTAAATTAGAAAAGATAAATAAATTTAAACCTGAAAACATGAATTAAAACGTATTACTTTTAGATCTATTGGCCAAGACCTGTCAACCCTGGCAACTCTTATGCGAGACTTATCATCTCTTTGGGCAAAAGTGGTCTGGCTCTCTTCGTTACAACTCCCAAGCTTTCAAGACACCTGTGAGAAAGTGGGAAAGCTTGGCGAGCATGGCTTTCACCTCTTTCAGCGCCGATTGTAAACAAACGCCCAGCCGAAATCGAGATGAGTAAATAAACAATCGAGAGGCCAAAATAAAATAGAATCAAAATGAGGAAGCGCGTCAAGAACGCCAGAAATGTGGCAAGTGATTCGGTGTTTGAAATCAGCATCCTAGGCATTGGGAGCACTCTGCCCCCCAACTGTTCTCCCGCTCGAGAATTTCTCTGAGGGATTTGTGGGGTGAAAGAGAGCATAAACCCGAGTCCAAATCGAGAGTTGAGTTGAGCTCGGCAATTTCATTTGGATTTGCCTTTTCAGCCGCTGCTGCTGATTTTTTGCGATTGCCGCCGCTGGCTGCCTGTGGAAATTTCGCTTCAGTTGCGCGGCGGTCGAGGCGAAGTGCAAACGTGCGAAATTTTCTCGTTGGCCTCAGCGACAGAAACAGCGCAACGTGGGCATGTCCACGATGCTGCCACACAAATAGGAAAACAAGGAACGGCAAGAAGAAGGGAAAATACTACGACACACACACACGCGCGCAGAAACGGCAAACAAATATTGAAAATTCTAAGGAAAAGCGCCCGGGGAAATGGGGCACGAGCGAAGGTGTGTTGGTACTCTAGCTCCTGTCCGTGTGCATATTAATTATTCAAATTAATTGCAAGACATTTTCAACAAGTCTTTATATATATGCGCTATGTGCTTATATATGCATGTACATTCGCCAAGTGTTGCATCTTAAATGAGTGTAAAAAATAATCGACGGAAAGTCGGCCAAAGTCGTCGAGGGATGCCAGCTGAAAACAAATTAAGCCGAATGAAATTTTTCCGAGAAACATTAAATTTAAGTGTCACAGTCGGCTCCTTGGCAGTTTCCCGAGTTTTCCGTGTTTTCCGAGCTTCCCAGCTCCCGTTATTATATCATCCTGTGCCCAAGTGGAGTGCTTTTGTTGCTAATTTGCTACGGTTCGTTGTTGGTGGTCGTGAGTGGTTGCTTGTGTTGAATTCGTGTCCTTACGAGACATATAATTATGATATTGATATGCAAGCTATTCGAATGGGAAAATAAGTATGTATGTATGAGACTTTATTCATTTCTAGAATGGCTTGTTAAATGCGTGTATCATTACAACGGGGTCTTGTTCAATGATTCTTAACACTTAGAATGGGGCGAATTCCTAGTTTAATGCGTAATTTATTAATCTTCGTATTCGTATATCTTCAATAACATAATATGACAACAAGTATGATTAATTTTAAAATACTTCCATATTATATGTATGTATAATGTTAAATGTATCAGTAAAGACTGACAATAGGAACACTTAGTTTATCCACCTTACTGAGCACCACCTGTACCATTGTCCTGCCACGCTCCAATGCAAATGTTTGTCTGCGCCCGCGCCCGTTAATATTTATTTGCTCCTTTGGGCGGGGAAAACTCACTCCCACTCCCTTTTCCATTTCGGAGTCCACCATCCACTTGAGCTAGAAAAACAAACAGAAGCACATTCGAGTTGTTCCTGGCCTTGGTATTTATATGACTGGTGCGTCAGGCTCAATAAACTAGAACCATTATCGCAGCTACTTGGTTCTCTAGAGATTTCACACAAGCTTAATTCCTCTCCTACATGTTCTAATTTAGGTTTTGTGTTTAAGTGTTATCTATATCTGAAATACGTTTCAGAACTCAATGCATTTCGATTTCGAAACCTTCTAAGATATGGTTCATTTCTGTAATACCAGATATAATATTGATCCTATGTGTTGTACATCCTCTCGCTGAAGTGATCATTTTTTCGCGCACTGCATGGGATTTTCTTGGGCTCATCCCACAGTGGAATTTGAACTTGGCGTGGCATCATCAGCGCATCTCGTTCTCGCTTTCGCTCCCGGCTTGGAATTATTATCACCTTGCTAATTATCTATCGATGATAATGGTGATGCCATTCGATGCCCCCTCTCTATCGCTCCCCGCAGCCCCGTCTCGTTCTTGTTTTCTTATCAGACTCTGAAAAGAGCCCGCGACTTTTGCGTCGGCTGTGACTATTTGCATTTCGCTTCGCTCTGTGTTTGTTTCACATGAACCGAAGAATTCTAATTCTATTAATATTCCAACAAATAAACATGCGAGTTCGGGCGGCACAGCCTCCAAAAACCAACCGATAACCGAGGGGGATGGCAATAAAAATCACATGAAAACTCGGCTTTCAGCCAACTTTTTATTCAGCGACCATTATGAATGCCAAACTGCAGAAGTTTTAGTATCATAATTCACTTTGGTTTGGAAAACAGTCGATGAGAATTATTTTAAATTAACAAATACACATACTTATTTTTGCCGCAATTAATGAACTCAAATTTGTTTTGTTTTCTCGGCAATGAGCCGCTGTTATTTATTGATCAATTTAAAAATCTAAATATATTTTCGAACTACTTACATATCATTTGAATAACGAAAAACGGTATTGACATAATTGTTTCAGAAGCATTTCCAGCTGATTTGTATTTATATATTTCTGTTTTCTTGTTTTGTTGGTCTAATCTTTAAGATACTAATTGAGAAAACGTACGAACCAGTTGGAAATTAATGAACCGTACTTAATATACCTAATGTAATCGGGAATCACCTCCCATAATACACAGGCATTTAAATTACAAATATCTATTTCCTAAAAATATACTAGATTTTAATGAAAGTTAGTAGTATTTTGCTTTGTTATTTCCTTGCCAACATCGCTGACAACATCTGCACGCTTGCCACAACTTCAGTAACCGTCACAACGTAACGGTAACGGGAAAATCGCTTATCAAACCTCAGAACCACCACCCCACCTAGGTTAGCCCGCCCACCCCCTCAGGTAGTTTTCTCGCACAGCCTTGACAATGACAACGAGCGAAGAAATGGGCGCTAAGTGGGCGCGCTCGATGCGGGGAAAGGGTGCGGAAGGTGCAGAGTGGAACGAGAGGGAGAAAGCTCGATGGGGGCGGAAGGTGGGGCGGGGGAATTGGAGAGTGCGGCCGTTACAACAAACAAACAAAGGAAACAAACAAACTGGGCAACAAATGGGGCGCAGGGGCGGGGAAGTAGGACTATGCCGGGTCGAGTGCTTTGGTTCATGGCTCACACTCACACACGTCTCGGCCGCTCACTCTCTCTCTCACTCTGTTGCCATCTCGCTCTGCAGTGCTCTGGCCTTGTCTTGCTCTACACATTTGTTTACACTGAAAAGAATCATGTACTTATATTTTTACTACAAAATATTGAAGTAAAGTGAATATTTCTGTCCACCACATAACATACCGTTGCCCAAAAAGGTACCTTAACCCAAATGAACTTAAAATTTATTTTCATATTTTATATTTGATGTTGAAGAACTGAAAAAGATTTGAATAAGAAAGTAATAAACAAGTTAACTACCCATTAAAATATTAAAACTTTATTTCTTGGTTTATGTATAGACTTAAAAACTTTTGTTGAAACACTTTTAAGTTTATTGAAAATTTAAATTCATTTATTAAAATAAGAAATAATAATACTTAACTTGGGTGCTAAAGGTTAAAAATGTGTTCGTAATGCATTATCCACTGCTTTAAACAAGAAATAGTGTTAATATTTACAGTATTCAGTAATTTATTTCAATTATTTTCCCCAGTGCCGCCAAACGGGTTTTGAGTTGTTTTTGCGCTGGCTACTGGGTCTCAGCTTGAGTTTGGGCCTGGGCTTGGGTATGGGTATGGGTATGGGTTTGGGTTGGGGCTCTTTATGGGGTTTTGTGTCTGGGTCTGAGACTGCGACTACCACGACTACCAAGACTACCACGACTGCGACTGGAACTGGGAGTGGGACTGGGACTGGGTCTCTGGCATCGTCGGCGGCTTTGGCAGTCAGTTGGCCAAGTCAGTTGCTCTTTTGGCTTAACAAACTCAGAACGTGCCGCGGCGACGATGGCAGAGACATCGAACTGCAGCGCATAGAACGAAATAGACAGCAGGAGCTGAAATCGAGGCAAGAGCAAGAGCAAGAGTAGGAGCAAGAGTTGGGCTTAGTCATCATGTCCAAGCGGCATCCATCGGATGCAAGGCGCTGAAAAGGTTCTCTCAGGCACAGGCACGAGTAGTGTGTATTTGCAGGATAAATTATTAAGTGATGTTCGGTGGGGCAGCTTGTTGCTGGTGTTGTTATGTAAATGGCGAATGTATCTCTTGGATACCATAACGTATCTTAATATCGGAGTGTGTACGTGTTTCAGCCTTGACTTTAGGCCTCTGCGCTGCGTCATTTGCGTGTGCTGGTGCTCCAATTTCGGCTATTTCTCGCCGATGGTATCTTTTCTGGGCCAAAAGCACTTGAGGATTGTGGAGCAGCGGAGCAGCCTCCGTGCTCCGCCAGCAGATGCCAGGAAAAGCACTTCAATTGAAATTCAAAACGCACTCGGCTCCCATCTGCGACTTTTGACTGATACACCTACTTAAAAACAACAACGAAACAACAAAATAACGAAAATCCAGAAAAGCGGAGAAAAAGCGCCGAGATACAATTTTAGAAAGTTGCCTGGCAGCCGAGAGCCGATAGCCGAGAGTCGCTTTCTGGGCTCTCGTTTTGTTGTTCTTCTTTCACAATTTCTTCTTCGCTTCTTATAATTTCTCTCTCCCTTTCTGTCTTCACTTCCCATGGCATTCCTTTCACGGCCAGCACACATATTTTCCGTCATGATTTTTTAATTATTTTTTAATGCCTCACACACACTCCATAAATGGGTCACAAACAGGCAGGGCACTTCAAAATAATTGGTAGGAATTCAAATCGCCCCGCGCAAGTTTCCCAGGGCGATCTTATCTTTCTAGTTTTTCTCATCGCAATTAGCAACCAGTTTTTTGTATATAAATATAATGACAGTATACATATGGCCAATCGAGGCATACGTAATGGCCATTGAATCGGGCAATCGACTGCCGTATTATTTATGGCCCCATTGTCTCAGTGCTACACGTTTGCCATGACCTAACTTACTAGTCCGCACACAGTTGATTATCCTGTGAATTAGAAATCGAGTATATGTGCCGCAAATCTAGTTTGCTGTTAAGAATGAATGCATTCTCCATTACTTGTGACTTAGTGCAAAAGTATAGTCAAATTTTATACGAAATATGTGACGAACCTGTGCGAAATATTCACAAAGGTTCCCTTTCGAGTAAGCATTGTGATCCGAGCTCAAATATTTTCTGGTACTAAGTAAAGAGCATTTATCGTGAAACTCGAAATGGCTTTCTGTGTAATCCTTCCCCACTATCCTTGCAGTTAGTCTCCGTGATCCAGAGGCGGTTTGGTGTGGCGTGGTGGCAAATCTGGTGCATATACCTCATCTGGACACATAGCGCCGTGACCGACTGCAATCCTTGAACCGCAAACGACTCCGAACCGCAGCCGAAACAGAAGGCAGCCAGAGCCATAAGGATAACGGTGGCAGGAGCAGCAGCAGCAGCAGCAACATTAAACTTACGTTCGTCCTTGGCATTTGCAATAGCAAGTGAAGGGGCTGAAGGCAGGAAGCCCCGAGAAATCACTGCCAGCGAAGCGGAAAAGAGGAATTTTATTGGATCCGAGGACAAGACAGGAGCTCCGTGAGCGAGGGGATCCCCCGCACCACTGCAATCCTGGCCCAACGCAACCACAGCACCTCCAACGGCAGCAGCGCAGCCAGCGTCGGCAGCGGCGTCGGCAGCGTTCCCGTTATCATGGAGGGTCCTGAAGTCACATTCCTTTTCCAATTCGGCAGCGTCCGCGATGCGGTCTGTGTGCCCGCTAATTCGCTGACCCTCAAGACGCTCAAGGACCTGGCCTGCGATTTCATCAACACAAAGGTGAGGCCAGGGGCACAACACTAACCATTTCCCAATAACTCTGTGCAGGATTCAGGGGCATCGATAATATTCGCTTTAACTGAGAAATATAACATAAAAGATACGTATTTGGAAATGGTTCTAGCTGCTGTAAGGCACAAAGTATTCCTTGGTATTAGACCGCCACCACAGAATTAGTCGAATGGCGGTACTCGCAACCAAAATACCAAAGGAGGTCAACATCTGGAGCCATTTAGTTAATTATGCAAGCTGCTTCCAGTAAACATGTCAATTGTAGAATATTTGAACAGAAGTCGGATGGCTGGCAGGTCACCATTTTGTGCAGTCGGGCCAGAAGTTTACAGTGGGTTTTGCTATCCTTTTTTAAACCACAAAATTAATAAATTAAAAACTTGCTTACTAGGAAGTAAATTGTTAAGGAATAGTGGAGCCCAATTAAACATAGCTAGCAAGTAGTCTGAGTCTTAAGACTCAGAAAGTAGTTTTGTATCCAACACCAGAATTAAGTCACAGGACACTGTGTTTCCAGCAGTCAAGTGGAAAGGTCGGATTAATGCATGTATGTGTGCACAATAATTGCTTTATTTCATTAAGTAAGTCCAAGTTACATAGGCATGTACTCGTTTCCGCATGGCCCGTTTCCCCTCGTGACGCAGCTACCCATGGCCAATTCAATTAACCAGGCCGCAACTGGTGGCGTTCCTAAGTTCCATAACCATCCATTGCAAACGACAGCTGCTCCAGACACGACTCCCACCGCCCCCATCCGGTTCCCCACCGGCCGGAAATCCACAAATCCAAATGCGTACAACTTTTCCCAGAAGAGGGGGAGTGGTGAATGGTTAATTTGGTTTGCGAAGGATCTAAGACCCATGGACCTTTAATTGCCCCTTGCATATGTGTACATGTCTTCGCCATGACTGGCAGTAGATTTTATCAATTAACTGCAGAAAAGCTGGTATTTCATCAAGTCACACAATGGTTCATGGATTTCGGTGAATATTCCAATCACTATTGTCATCCCACAACTTAGCTTCCTTCTGGGCTGGTCATCTACTCGCATGGAGTATTTATTGTTCGGTTCGTCTCAATAAATATTACATAATACTACATAATAGTATACCTCAACCCAGGTCATTATTTTTTCTAATTTGTAAGGGTATTTGCCACTGTGTAGATATAAAGCAAACAAGCCCACAATGTTGAGTTCCGTCCGTATCAATTGAAATCAATACGAAATTTCGTGCATATGGCAGGCTGGATCTTATCGGGCCATCAATTAAGATACGAATATGATACGAGGTCGTTTGATAAGTCGTGACTTTTTGATAAATATATTTTTTTCGTCAAAGCGTTTTATTTTCACATAATTCTTTTAGCTCTATACATTTAGTCAGCGTTTTTCAATTTTTTTTTCTTCAATATAGTTTTTCAAGCCTCAAATAGTCGTTTGTTTCTGTGATGACTCTTCATTTGACCGAATTCTTACGCGAGCCATTTCTTCATGTTTGGAAACAAAAATAGTCACAGGGGCTAAATCTGGAGAATATGCTGGATGGGTAGCAGTTCGTAGCCCAATTATGAAATTTGCCATGCTGACTACACACGTGTGCACCGTGCATTGTCCTGATGGACAAAAAAATTCACGAGATCGTCTGCTTCAATGCTATAAAAGCAAACAAAAACGCAGCTTTCTCAAATTTACAGTCAGCTGTTAATAGATAACTGCTGACAGAGCAGTGTTGTATTAGAGCAGGTGCGCGCAAATACAAAAAGTCACGGACTTATCAAACGACCTCGTATGATAATGGTTCGGCCAATGCAAAAATAAGCGTTAAACGAAGCCGAACATCGCCAGTGTCAATGGCCAATGCCCATGGCATTGTCGTTGTCTTTGCCACAATCACTCTCACCACCGCATTCACAGTGCTCACACCCACGTTCTGCTGGCCATTTCAGATCCCGGACAGCGGACTCACGTACCTCTCGGAACGCATTCTGCTCTTCGTCCACGACTACAGCACCCCGAATGTGCTGCACATCATCAACTCGGCAGCGGAGGTGGTGGACGAGACCCTCGTGGAAATCGTGCTGACCGCCAGTCGTAAGTAGCCAGCCCGCAAGCCGGGCTTGGGATTCCACCCACTCACTTGGGGGGAAACATTCGTCGACGACAGCACTCATCCAATTCATAAACTGGCAAAGGGCAAAGTCGAGATGAATGTGTCGAATCTGTGACAGGAAAGTTTAATTCCCAACGGATATGGTCTAAAAATCATAGATATATTCATTTCAAAGGTTATTTTCAATCTGTGATTATCCAGTGTCAAGACCTTAACAAAGTAATATATTCCTTGGATGAGCATAATAACTTATTATAATAAGTAGTTATACTTCTATATGGGTTATGATTCTACATTTTAACTACATTTTCGTGGAAAGAAATATTGTCCTTTTACCATTGAAATTATAGGAACAAAATCATGTAGCTATAAGTTTCAATAGTAATACGTTAGTGCCTATTAGAAATCATATCCATTTTTGTAAACTAACTCTTGTGGCTTTGGCCACTCATATAGTAGAAACAACTTAAGCAGACCCCACTTTAAAGTATCTTTCTCTCCCCACACTGAAGCCATCCTGTATCCGACCTCCGAGATGCCGACCCTCAAGCCGCACAGCCTGAATGTGCATTCCTACAAGGGACCGACCTTCTGTGATTTCTGCGGCGAGATGCTGTTTGGCCTGGTGCGGCAGGGCCTCAAGTGCGACGGTATGTGAATCAGAGTGTGACATCAGAGGGGCAGAGCCATTCCACTAATCGCCAAACGTATCCTTGCATTCCGCCCACAGGATGCGGCCAGAACTATCACAAGCGGTGCGTGGTGAAAATCCCGAACAACTGCAACCGCTCCAATGACGCCACCTCACGGCGCTCCTTCACGCTCCAGGCGCCCCGCAGTCCGTCCGGCAGCTCCCAGCAGTCGCTCGTCTCCACGGAGGACTCGACCGGACGGAACGACTCGAGCAGCTCTCTGGTAAAGCGCATGTCGGACCTTATGAATGATATTATTAAGAATTGACAGCCAGACAGGACCTTTCATATTCGCTATCATAAGCATATACAGCGTGTGTGTTTGTGTGAGTGTGAGATACTGCGTGTGCGTGTGCGTGTGTGAGTGTGTGTGCGTACGTCCTTTAAGGGTGGTGGTAGTTGATAGTTTCCGCTTGTCCTGACTGCGAGCTTTTCAAATTGTACTTAAAGTGGCTCACACTTATAATTTGTATTATTTTCACGCTTTTTCTAATAAACTTTTTATACTGCGCACACTAAACGCTTTATTAACTATTTAGAGCACTCGTAAGGGGGTTTGAAAACTGCATTCAATTGTGACTGGGGATACCACTTTAACCATCTGAAGTCAGGAAAGTTAAGGATTCAGTTAAAAAGTCACTTTATATTATCCTCCGTTTTCGCAGAAAATTTTCGATTGGTTTCTTGCACTCTTTATCTATACATCAACAACATTTTGATTTAAAATATTTCTTCCTTCTAAGTCCTTTTCTGTAAGCGAGAATAATTTCCCAAAACACTGAAGCCATTTCCACCATCCTTTTCCTACGAGCTTCCCCGAAATCCTTCCAAAAAGAGTCCTGGAATGAGGTTTCAAGAGAAGCCAGCCAAATTATGAAAATTAGTTTTGCCCAATTAACGCTATTAAAGGAGTCCTGCCCACAGGGAATACCCCTTGCGCATCCATCTCCAGAGCCTCTTCATTTGCTAATTAAGTAACCTGCCTTCCATAATTCGCAGAATATTCCCGGTCGCCATCAAAGGACTCATTCGTCGGGCAGCCGGAACGGACTGATGGTGCTCCGTATTCCGCACACATTCATGGTGCACACATACGGGATTCCCACGGTGTGCCAGCTGTGCAAGAAGCTGCTGAAAGGACTCTTCAAGCAGGGCCTCCAGTGCCGGGACTGCCAGTACAACACGCACAAGAAGTGCATGGACAAGGTGCCCCACGATTGCACGGGTGAAGCACAACTAAGCCAGCTGCAGATCCAGGCCGGAGCCAAGGAGCGGGACAACTTCTTCCGCGAGGAGTTCGACGACAGTGACGGTGACGACGGATCCGAGTATGGCAAGTACAAATCGGCCGTGTCGAGCGGTGTGAATCTGGTGGCCGGAAGACCCAGAGAAGCACCTAAAGCCCTGACAAACGCCCACAATTCACCGCCCGAGCTGGTCAATGGAGGACTGGGCGATGATTCCAGCGTCGGTGGAGGTGAGACCAGCAAGTCCAGTAGCGATGGCCAGTCGGAGCAGTCCCAATCCTCCAACTCCTCCTCGCCCAGTGCCAATATCCCGCTGATGAGGATCGTCCAGTCCGTGAAGCACACCAAGAAACGCGGGGGGCAGGCCCTAAAGGAGGGCTGGCTGGTGCACTACACCTCGCTGGACAAGGCAGTGAAGCGATACTACTGGAGACTGGACTCCAAGACCATCACACTGTTCGTCTCGGAACAGGGGAGCAAGTACCACAAGGAGCTGCCGCTGGCGGAGCTCCTGTCTATCGAAAGCCACCTCGGAGATCCCCGGCCGGAGTGCAACTACTGCTTCGAGCTGCGCCTTCCCAATCTCAGCTACTTCGTCGGACAGGATCCGCAGGTGGGCGCCAAGGAGGAGCAGGCCGTCAGACTACCTCCGCCGGACAGTGGAATTGGAAGTGACATTGCCAAAAGCTGGGAGACCAGCATCCGGCAGGCCTTCATGCACGTCACCAATACGCGTAAGTATGTCGAAGATGGTTGTAAACGGTGCATCAGCACGCTTTGTTCGTTTCCAGAATGCTGCGAGTCGGAGGAGCAGGTGCAGGACATGGGCCAGCTGTACCAGATCTTTCCGGATGAGGTCCTCGGTTCCGGGCAGTTTGGCGTGGTATACGGCGGCGTGCACAAGAAGACGCAGCGCGAGGTGGCCATCAAGGTGATCGACAAGCTGCGCTTCCCCACCAAACAGGAGGCGCAGCTGAAGAACGAGGTGGCCATCCTGCAGAACATCTCGCACTGCGGCGTCGTCAATCTGGAGCGGATGTTCGAGACTCCGGAGCGTATCTTCGTGGTGATGGAGAAGCTCAAGGGCGACATGCTGGAGATGATCCTGTCGCATGCGAGGGGCCGTCTGAGTGAGCGGGTGACCAAGTTCCTGATCACCCAGATTCTGATTGCCCTCAAGTACCTGCACTCGCAAAACATCGTCCACTGCGATCTGAAGCCGGAGAACGTGCTCCTCTCCTCGGACGCCGAGTTCCCGCAGGTGAAGCTCTGCGACTTTGGCTACGCCCGGATTATCGGCGAGAAGTCCTTCCGGCGATCAGTGGTTGGCACTCCGGCCTACCTGGCACCTGAAGTGCTCCGTAACAAGGGCTACAACCGATCTCTGGACATGTGGAGCGTGGGCGTCATCATCTACGTGAGCTTGAGCGGCACATTCCCCTTCAACGAGGAGGAAGACATCAACGACCAGATCCAGAATGCGGCCTTCATGTATCCCCCAAATCCCTGGAAGGAGATCTCCTCCAATGGTGCGTTAGAACTTTCGCTTAAAGATTGTCCAGGTTACTCAATGAATCCGCTCTGATTTTCCCCAGCCATCGACCTGATCAACAACCTGCTGCAGGTGAAGCAGCGCAAGCGGTACACGGTGGACAAGAGCCTGCTGCACTACTGGCTGCAGGACAAGCAGACGTACCGCGACCTCCGGAACCTGGAGACCCAGGTGGGCGCCGGACGGTACCTGACCCACGAGGCGGACGACCTGCGCTGGGACTGCGCGGGCGACATGTGACCTGGCTGTGAACCCGAGGCGATTCTCGAGAGCACCCCCGAGATAATCAGCTGCAGCGCCACCACCACCGAGAGCTATCGCCGATCTCCGGCAGACTGCGCCGGATGCCATCGACTGTCGGATTGCGGGAACTCTCCCAAGTCGGAGGCCATGAGCGACAGGGCGCTGAAGTGGATGCGGTTCCACCTCTGCCGGCACATCAAATAGCAGGACAACCTTATTGCCTAGCCCATAAGTTTATCCTATCTCTCTAACTCGCTTCTCGATTGATATCCGCTAAACGAATGAACTCTTCTTACCACTTACCACTTACCACTTACAACTTACTCTGTGTGCTAAATTTTTCTCTAGAATCAAAATTAGTCGATAGCTTTAATTTGTTAACCACCTAAAGGCAACTCTTATGAATAATACACAATACCTAATATACATACGTGAAAATAAAACCCACACGTAACTGTGAAGCTCAGATCCAGTTTGTTACCAATGGCCATAAGTTACAAGAAGACACCAAACCAAACGAATGGCAGAGAAATATAGCTGAATAAACAAAAACAACGCTCGACAATTAGGAACGCACTTACTTGGCGCTTTTACTTACAGTCGCGGGCAAAGAAATAGGGGTGAATAGGGAAATATTAATTTAAAGGGTTTACTGATTTAATTATATTGCACTTTATTGTTTAATTTTGACATAAGACAAACAAGCAAACAAGAGTTGTATTAAATACTAACCACTTTGGTTTATTTTCTACTTTCAATTGACTACACAGACTTGTTTCGTTAATATACTCTCTTTGTGTAAAAATAATGGTTTCTAAAACATTTTGCAAGTATTTTTCTACCCATGGCTGTTTTGTCACCGGCAGTAAAAGTGTCTTCAACTCAATGCACCAAAAGATCACTGGCCTGCAACGGTGGACCTCTTTTTCGCCAGAATTTCTGCGCCTTCCAACAGTTCTTCTGCAGCACTGCGACAGAAAAGATGCTTTTTTTTGGGGCCCAGTGCTTCATAATGGCAGTTCTTGCCGGGATTAGCCAGCAGGGTGATGACTTCAGTACGCCCAGTGCCGCCTGGTTGGAGTATCAGCGCGAGAGATTCGGCATGAGTAGTAATCCCCTGCTGCTAGGTCCCACCAAGACACCAACACCCCAAAATGTAGTAGTGGTGACCCCTAAAGTAGAGACCACGTCCAGGAAACATTCCTCCAGCTCAACCGAAAATGCAAGTCAGGAATCCGAGGAGGAAGAGGAGACCACAGAGCCACCATCTGAAGATGAAGAACTAGGTGTGCCTAGCGTTCATGGATTTTTCAAGTTCCTAAAGAACATGCAGAAGACTTGGATCAAGAAGTCGACTCTGACTTTCGGAAAGAAAATAAAGTTGTTGCAAAACCTGCGAGACAATCTTTTAAAACTAATAGGTCAGTTCTAATAAGCTTTGAGATCTTAAGTGCTGCCTCATTGTAATTATTCTGATTTTCTTTATTTTTAGAGCAACAGTTCGCGGTTCTGTGGCAGCCACCAGAGCGAAAAAGGAGACGACGCCGTGGTATTTTGGGTGACTCGGAGATAGATTTTCCGCCTGAGGCGGCAATCATGAGCATAAACTTCTTGACATTCGCCGTTTTCCTCATCAAACTGGTCATGGTATGTTCCACGATTAGTACCTCAATAGAAATCTATATGTAATGGAATTTCTAATATTGCAGCAAGTGGTTAAAATTGTGAAAAGCAAACATGTTACATTTTCTGGATTTACCTTTGCCCCAGAAGCTGCAAGACGTCCATAAAGTAACCTCTGTTTAAGTATGATACAATAGATTATATATGTATTTTTAAAAATAAAAAAATAATATTTTCTGAATTAGGAAAATACTGTAGTATTCATAAACTGTAACCTCCTATTTAGAACAATGATTTATTAAATAGCTTTCCCACGGTTTCTAGATTAAAAAATTATATGAATTAATTAGTTGAAAATATTCAAAAGTAAGTAAATCTTGTTAATTTTATATGCTACGCTATCGGAACAAAGTTTTAAAGTTAAAAAATCGATTCCTATCGACTATTCGATTTTGTCTTGCATCGACTGTCATAGCACTTAGCTTTTGTCCTTCATATGCCATCTGTTTTATTTTCCACACGTGCAACATTTGAATTGTTTCTTATAGCCAGAAATATTCAAAGATCTCGTCGTAACAATGGAAGATAAAATACAAATAGAGACCGTATGCAACCACAAAAGAGAGGGGAACCTGCCCACCATTCGTAAGTTGTATAGTTTAGTCATCAACCTGGAAAGTACATAAAATCTCACTCTTCATCCATAGTGAAATTCCAGAATGGATCTCTTTTGGGCAACGCAGATTTTAGCATGGTAGAGAGTACCGTGGATCACAAAAAGCGGGCTGTAGTATGGGCGGGTGAGCAGGTGTACACGGGTGAGATTCAGGATAGCGAGGAAGTCGACACCTACATTTGCATTAGGAACAAAGCCACCAACAAAGTTAAAGTTGTGCCTGTGCAACAGGCATTGATGTCCAATCACATTTATAAGACACTGGAGCGCCAGAAGAAAACGGTTCCCATGATGAGCCGGGAGCACGCCAACAAGAAGCTCCTCAAGGAGTTTGGTGGTCGCAAGGCATCCCGATTTGTGGACAACCGCGAACAGATGATGGTCAACGTGGAGGTGATGCGTCAGGATCTGGACGAAACGGTCAATTCAACCATGCTGAATGAAGGCGAAGAGGACAGCACTCTGGCGGACGTAAGCATCAACAATGAGGAGTACCTGGCCAGCATTGTGCCCAAGTTCAACAAGGAGGCCACCAAAGTGGACGAGGTCTACGCTGTGGAAAATTTGATCCCGAGCTCTCTGCTCGAGCGACTGGAAGAGGAGGCCAAGGTGGTCTTCTCCACGCCTGTTCAGACTCTACCGTAAGTAATTAGTAACAGAAATAACATAAAAATGTTAAAATTCCTTTCGTTTCAGCATTAAATCGGAATACCTCAAGACATGCTTGGGCACAATTCAGGAAAAGACCATTTCATCTAAACAGGACTTCTTGAACATTAAGCTTATCATCTACATGGACGCCTTACAGTCGCTAATTTCCCTTCGTTCACGTCAAATGCAGAAGGTTGAACTCTCAGGTATTACAGAGAAGATCGAGAATGATATACGCCATCGTTTTGCGGATCCCAATGTGGCGAAGAAGGGAACTCGCACCAACTTTAGCAGTGAGAAGGCCCTGACACACTTTATTGTGATGTCTCTGCTCATCAGTGAGAAGTTTGAAGTGGACATTAATGTCCTATCCCGTGCTTTGGCCACCAGCAAGGCTCGGATCAAGCAGTACGCCCATATTGTAAACGCTCTGCCAAAATCCAACTCGGACATCCTTAGCCTACGCCTGCCCAGCAAGGTTCCGCCTCTAAAGTCGGGACGTCGCTTCCAGCGCAAAAAGTAGGAGTATCTTCAAGGACACCGCGCCCGCCATCGATTTAACAAACGCAGGCGGGCCGACACAACTTATTTTAGCCAGATACTTCTGGTTTTGTTAGTTTGGGGAATGCCAGAAAGAAAAAACTGCCAATCATAGAATGTTATTATTCTAAACGAAGGGCAGTTTTAGAAATGGTAAACTAATCAATGTAATCACTTTTAGCTCAATAAGATAAATACCATTAAATAATTATTTTAACATATCCTTGGAAATTTTAATCGATTTTGGACTAATGGCTTATAACTGCCATGGTAACGAGCCTTTCCTAGGCACCCAAAGTAAAGAGAATCCCATTGAAACCATTTGGAATGCTTAACTTATACTACAGTAAACGTTACATGTTTATACATTTTTTATTTACGTTTTTAGATTGAAAATCAAGAATAACATCGGGCGCGCACACTGGCAACGAATAGTTGCTTGGTAATTGCTTGGAAACAACATTGTTTTCCAGTGCTTCATAACTAATTTTGTCCTTGCAGCAGGATGGCCGATCAAAGTGTGTGCCCTTTGTGTAGTTTAGTGTGGGTGTGTGTATGTGTACGACGGCAATCTTGTTAATCCCTCCCCCTTATAAGTTAGTTGCTATTATCGACGTCCAGTCCCGGGTCGTCCTCCTCGCGAACCCTTCCAGTCCTGCCAGTCCTGCGATTCCTCCACTCTAGACGGCCAGTCCGAAGACCGAAACAATGCAGTACATGGTCTTGTTCTCCCAGCGCACCGTGCAGGATCCGTCGGTGTCGTTGTTCCAGTAGCAGGAGCTGGCGGTGTGCAGTCCTGCGCCGTTCTTCTGCATGATCATGGCGGTCACAATGTACTTGTAGGGCTTCTGCTCCTTGGTGAGGACCGTCAGGCAGTTCTCTACTACCTGGCCAGTCCAGTTGTTCACCTTGTCGTGCTGGTAGGCGTTCCCGCCGATGGTCGTCTCGATGGCCTCCTTAATCGTCTTGCTCACGTCGTCCACAATGAACTGGCTTTCTTCGCGTGAGTCATCCATTTTCTCAGCTTTGATTTTGTTCTTTCGACAGCTGGTCAAAAAGTAAATGTACTATACTGTAGTTCCTATTGTTGTCCTTGTAGATGTGCGCGCGTTTTTCTGCTCGTCGGCGGCGTTCGAGCAATCGAAATAAAATATGTCGGGAGTCTTTTTTTCGAAGGGATGTGCAAAGCCTACTTTGGTTTTATTTTGGCAGTATTTTCTGGGCGTCTGGATGTGGTCAGACTGTGTCGGAATTTGATCGGAAAAACGGTCACATTTCGGTGTCTTCACACTAGTGTTTTCAATGGACAATAATATATTCTTTCCTCATTGCTTTTAGAACACCTGTGTTTTTTTCTGCCAAATGTTACAGTATCAATATTTTGTCAAGCAATTGAATACTAAAATACACATGGAAAAAGAAACCATATCTAATATATTAATAAATTATAACCACAACAAGACTTCAGTGGAAGCACACCATAAATATTGAAAATAATCGATATAAAGCTGTGTTGAAAAAGACGTGAAAATGAAACATTTAATCATAGCATTAATTTGGCTGCGTACCACGGTCACTCTGGCAGAATCAACATAACGGACGCGCTCGCGGCGCAATAAAAACGGAAAATAATTAAATTATTCCATAACTCTTCTGCGACACCGTTGGAAAACATCGAGGCATATCAAGGCCGACCAATATTGCTATTAAATAGCACAACTGAAAGCGATTCGTGCAGAGCGTCGTTGAATAAATTCGTTATGGAAAAGTGCCTTGGTGTTTGTGTGCGTGCGTATAATTAAGCAAAAGTATTTAGCAAAACGGAGGCGCACATTTCGCAATACACGCTGCGAAATAATCGGGTGATAATTGTCGCAGCTGCAGGCGCACTTCCTTCTCCGTCTCCTGTTTTCTTCGTTTTTGTTTCTGCGGATACGTGCTACTACTTTTGCAGCTGCTGTTCAGCTATTTAGTGCGTGTGTATGAGTGCGCCCGCTACTGTTGTTGTTTTTGTTGGCTCACCTCTCGTTAACCACCTTGAATGCGAGCGAGCCAGAGGGGAGAAGAGTGCAAAGTTGATGTGTGTGTGTGTGTCACAACAAATTCAGTGCGACTGTGTGCGTGCGGCATTAGTCACTCTCTTTAACGTTTAACTTTTTGGTCCACCTTTTTGAACGCACATCGCCAAAGAGGCAAAGACAAAAAAACCACTAAGCCAGCTTTGCGGATCGGTTTTTTCGAATCGAAGCGAATCGGATCGGAACGAATCGGAAATCGCCAAAAGGTTAGTTACCCGCAATTGATAGTTAACCACAACATCACACTGACAACTATGCTTATGCATACATATGTATATCACTCCATGATTTTCATCGGTTTGCACAAGCTACTTACTTAATTGAAATTCCAGTCAAGGTCGCATTTGTTAATTAATTAAATGTTTGCCCGGGTGACTGCTAGTATAAGGCAAGAAGAAACTTTGCTACTGCACAACTGTTGTACAATTCACCAACTATTGCATAAACCGACATGCTACGTTTGTTCCGACTGTTTACTCAAGCCTTAGCGATAAGCGGGGAGTACAGTGACATTTATGGATGGGAAACTGGCTGCATAATCGACACCACACGAAAAACACAGTCATTGCATTAAGTGAATAGCTAGAATTATTACAGAACATCTGCCCCTGGTTGCCCACATAAATTCCGCTTCAAATGCCACCCCTGGTCACTAAAGACACATCTATTATTGAATAATGCACGTTCTCGGAATGCTGAGAACAATATTTCCAGTCGTTCAGTAGTCGTTTTTCTTTCTGTGCAGCTTTGCACGAAGCTTCCCTCTTACCAGTAATAAAATAGAAAACCGGGGGAATTTCGATTTCGTTTTGTCACTTTCGGATGCAGCAGGTGGTGCAGTGGCGCTTACCTCACTTTCCAGCTGACTGCCTTTCGGCCGATCCTCACATGAAACCCATATATGTACCATATACCATATGGCACTGCAGCACCCCTTTCGCCTACGCCACTGCCCGGTGATAAAACCCTTCGCAGAGCAATCTTAAAATGAAAAACAGGAAATGTATATCACACATACATATATAAATACATATTACACAATCTTTTAGGGAAGTGCAATCTTAGGACATGCCAAGAAATAAAGCGGTTTAATAGGTTTACTCAAATCGGACACAGCGCGGCAATAAGTTTGCTATAACGCTTCGTTATGATAATCTTAGATGATATCATAAAACCTATCATAGGAACTGTTGGCTGAGCAAGTATCGAGTAATCAATTTTTTTATACACTCAAGGGAAGGTATCATTTTATACGACTGTATCTGATGCTACATGCAAATGGCACAAAAGATCCTCTTTATAGGCCTTTGTTTTTTAAGTGCATTGTTTTTAAAGCTCTAAAATGGGCGGCAAGTGTTTTGCACTCGGTACTCGACTCGATACTCATTTGAGTGCACAAAAATGTGGGCGTGCTCAGAAGTACTGAAGTAAGCTTTCAGCTCTGATTGTGTTCAACTTTGACCCACATTCGGCAAGTGTCCCGCCATGAAACGCACGAGTGGATTGCAAGGGGAGGAGAAGACGGAGGAGGATGAAGAGGAGGAGTCTTCATATTTCAGCGATGGATTTCATCTGCTGCTCCTCGTATATTTTACATGCAAACGTGCAATTTTCAGCTCGCATTGTTTGTCTAGAATTTGTGGGCTTAGCACAAAACTACATTGTATGTAGTGGGTCTATCAATAGTTGTGTGTATGCAAATACGCTTTTAGAACGAACTGCACGAGCTGGAATAGAATGGAACGGCAGGGAGAACAAAAAGTACATACATACGAGTGTATATGATGAACAGGAAAACGTGCTGACAATGTGGAATAGTGCTGCGGATTCGCCAAGTTTTGTTTCACCTATTTTATACTTATTCATTCCGCTTTTGCTCAGCAAAAGGCAAAAAGCAGGCAGACTTGTGAAACTATGCAAAATCTTGGGTCGAGTGAGTAAAACCCGTTTTGCATTTGGGCTGTTGCCTGTTTTTTGCTTTTTCCGGTCTCCCTTATACGAAGTTCTGATCTTTTCTGCTAAGACTGCTGCTTAAAGCGCCAAATTTGCCGATCAAATATTTGCTAGCCATGTGTGTGCGCGTGTATCTGCGAATAGATTGTTGGCGCACCAGATTCAAGCTGTATCCACAAACGCTCATTAGGAGAGTTAAACAGAAAATCAAATTAATCTTTAACCCCTTGATGATAAAGAGCTCTTTCAGCGAACGAGACTGGCTCTTAACAGATCCCCAGAGCTCAATAAACCTTAACCTCAAAGACACACAAAGCATGGCTCTGTTTCCCATCACTTGCCATCCATTTACGAAGCGCTTCTTTATCGCACTTGATGTAAATTGAATGATTTCGGCTTTGTTCTCTGTGTAATTTGCGTTAATTGCATGAACGCATTGCGGGCACGTTTTTCCCGATTCTGATGCCGCTCTGCATAGAGTATACGATATTGGGCAGGTTTAAAAGCGCTTGAAACAAGGAAAACCAGCGAAAGAACCCGAAAGTTGGGGCGTGTTTTTAGTTAAGTTCATTTAACTTGTCATGTCTGGCATTAAATTCAATTGACTTCGGCGTTACGTCGAGCAGTGCCATTGCCTTCGTTTTGTTTTGTTCATCTGATGGGGGAGCTTTTATTGCCGCTGCTCCCATTTGCTATTTTTACGCTACACCTCAAGAAATGAGTGTTATTTAATATTTATTTCACTGTTTTCGCTGCCACATTTATATGTGCATATGTGCATATTTGTTTATTTGCTTTAAACTGCGTACTCCTTTATCGTGTAAGCTGAGTCAAGCGACAGCAAATTGCCACCCAAATCAAGACTGCTCTATTACTCATGGGATGTTACAGCTTTTGAAGGGAATACCAGAGGAAAGGAACATGAAATGATTGAAAAATAATGGATTTCATGTCTACGACAAACGCGACAAGCTAAATAACTTTCTTCTATTACAAATTTACACACATATGTATATGGTTGGTGTTATATCGTTTTTGCCGTGTACTCCATAGAGGGGTCCAAATCATTCAGAGGTTAATGCTTTCCATGGAGCGCTCAAGTGGCGCAAGTCGGAGACGACTAATGGAGCACTTGTGGCCCTTTGTGATGTGATTGTGGTCTAGTTTTTATTTGGCCATTGAAAATAAAAGCATTCAAGGTCGTCACGCCTGTGTTCGTAGGTGCGGTGGTCGAAAATGTCGAAGTATCAGCAATTGCAAGTGTCAACAATCGATGCCAAGGAAATTGGGATCGTGGAAAGAGAAATGCTCCGTAGCGCACAATTCATTAAAAGCGGAGCATGGAAATTGCTCTTTCAAACGCAATCCATTCCAATTTATACCAGTCGACTATCAATATCGCTCTCACTCGTCTTTGAACGAATCAGCTCCACCCCACATACTCGTGTACATATGTACATATGTATACCCCTCATCACACATGTGTACGAAGACTGAGATCGATGTGTTTGTCACTTTCTTTTGTTCTGCTTTCCTCCGACTTCCATTGTTCGTGAGACTTTGCTCGGAACGTGCGGTCAAGCTTGAGGATGGTCCACCATGCCAAAGTAAAAGTTGCCCCTAACCCAAGTGTCTCGCACATCGCATCACAAAGCGTATGTGCCCACACATTTTGTCAACCGGCGACTGAATCATCCATTCCATCCCATAAACTTTTTCACTGGAAAACAGTTACATGAAAAGCCGTGTCTGGAAATACTCAAAGCCGAATGAAAACAAGCAATTAGCAAGCATTTTCACAGACTTCATTCTCATTGCAAGCTGTAAAGGGAGTCAGTCGCTGTGTAAACCGGTTAGCATCGACTGCTCTTGAGCTTGAACCGCAGAAAAAGAGTAGCTTTATTACACACTTCCGAAGGCCCCAGCTGAATTCAAGTTTCGATAGATCAAGGAAAGAGCTCCAACTTATTAGAAATCAAGAATCAGTTGATGTCATAAAAACCATACAAGGTTGGTTCGACCAGTCCATCCAATTTCAGATAGAGATTTCAGCCAAAGTGTTCTTTTAATCAATGTGATATAAACTAGTTTCTGACCTGATGACAAAGCTTAACTTTATTGGCCTATTAATGTGCGAGATTCTCATTAGCTGCAACTCGGGCTTAATTTGTTTAAGTGCGCTGATAATAGGTGCAATGTAGAGCACCTCATAAACGCTCATTATCATCATTTATTAAGATTTTCCCCCGCCAGCGATTAGGGTGATTATTTGATCAATTTTACTGACGCCACGCGGAAAATGGGAAAAGGAAAGCGTGTTTGCCATTGTGAATAGCTGCTCTTGCTCTTGAATTTCTGCACATGCCTATACAAAGCGAATAGTAAGCAAAATGATTAAATTCGCATTCAAAGGAACGCCAACGAACTAGGTGGGTGGACGTGGGACGTGGGATGTGGGTGGTGGGCGGTTGCCCCTTCTCCTTCTCCCATCATCACCTTCTGAAGGTGATTTTAATTAGATTGTAAATGCCAGGTTTGTTCTACGTTTAACCGTTGAAAACGTGTCTGCCATTAGCATTAGCGTCACAGTTTAGTCCGCCAGTCGGTTTTTTGTGCAGCAAGTTATTCAATGATGGGCGAAATGAAGCGAAGCGAAATGAACAGTCAGACATTTCACAGATTTAGCTATTCATTCCCCTAGGTTTCGTGTTTACTTTATCTACAGGGAAGGTCTCCTCCATAGAAGACATGGAAATTTGCATTAATTTCGCATGCAGCGACTATTTGTTATGATTGGATGTTTACGGCTGCGGCTGAAAGAGTTTGAAAGTTTCCAAAATTTCCAAACATGAAACCACAGTTCTTTTGTGCACACATTCAGACATCCGTTAAATGGCTTATTGTTCAGTTTCGTTGGTCGATCATTGACTGTGAATGAATTTGAATAAGAAATTTAAAATCCAATCTTTTGTGTGATCAATCGAAAACTAGTCGTTCATAATTTGATTATTTTACTCACAATTAAAGAATAGAACTTCTCTCCCAGAAGCTCTTGAGTTTCTTAGATCTTTTTGGCTTCAGAAGTACATTAGAACAAGTTCCTTTGAGCTACAGCCCTGGCGGAAACGACTTTTCACACAACCAAAAGAGCTTACAAATATTTGCCAACTGTTTGTGTTCGCAGAACCAATAAACATATGTAATTCCGGCCATATGCTCAAACATATTTACCACTAAATACACACCCCTCCTCAAAGAGGCGGAAATTGTTTGCCGCGGCGCCATCTCCTCCCATCTTTTTGTCATTTTATTTCCGCGAATGGGGCTTCTGGGAATTCTCCGTGTGACGCACTTATTTTCGACCATCCTCCCATCTTTCGAATGTGAATTTATTTTATCAAATCATACGCCGGGGCGGCGTATGGTTGCCTTACATTTTTTGCGACTTAAAATTGTTTATAGAAATTGTTTTGTTTACGCAAACCATTTCGTTGTTCTCGCGAGAGGCGACATTGGATTTGCTCTTATCACTGCCCACTGGCATATGCCCATTGTGCATGTGCTTTGCTTTGCTGCGGAATATCCCACTTGTGGCACATGCAGTCCAATTCAGCTGCGCTTCTGGATCAGCTTGGTTCGGTTCGGTTCCACCATGTGCCGGGCACCGGGAACCCGGCAAGTGGGGCAACTGCAGCAGTCCACAATGCAGCTACATATTTTCTGGATCCGGCGCAAACTCGAAAACGTTTCATTGCGCTGCCATTGATATCACTTTTGTTCACTGTTTATTATCGTGGCTTCGACAACGCGAAAAGCACAAATAGACTGCTAGAAATGGGAAAAACCGCAGTAATTAGCAGATGAGCATTTGTGGATGCCGATGATGATGACGTAAATGTTCGAGAAACCCCTGCGAAATCAACAAGTTCTATATTTATTCCTTCGCTTTCGCCAATTGCATCGTAAACAGAAAGCACTAAAGAGCATTTCGGATCTGTCGATTGATGGTTTCCACTTATGATAATGAACGACTTCGCCAGCTGTTGATTGCTGAAAATCATGGTGCGTGTATGCCGAATAATTCGCTCTAATCAATGAACCTGACTGGTTAATTACTACAGTGAGTCACACCCAGTATTCCCTTATAATAATCAGAAAATCCGTTTTCACTATCAGTAACTGGAGCGTTCTGTGTCCGAGCGTATTTTATCAGAAGTCGGCACTGCAAATCCACTTGAGTCAAGTACTTAAGCTAAAATCTTATCTGGCATAGTAAATCAATAAGCATTTCTTAATGTTTATTGTAAAGGAAGGGTGGCGTGACCTTCAAGTAAAGTAAAAGTACATTTTTATGGTCTTGCAATACTAAAAACAAGTGTAGTAAGAAATTCCTTGATGAAAACATTGCCATAATGTTGTTTTATTACCAGTCAAGCAATCATTTTTGAACTCTTAGTAATGACATTTGAAATTATCAGATTGTTCTCCTCCCAGAAACCCAGCAAACTCGTTAACATTTCGTATTTGTTTCGTTTTTGAAATTTTGAGTAGAAGAAAAGCGCCACCAGAAGTCTGATCACATTGGTGGGGTGCGAGTCAACAATTTCGAAGCAGCTCTCCATGAAAGTTCACTTGTCGTGAGTGTCGCTTATCAGGCTCAAATATTTGCGATAACAACAACGTCTGATTTTGCATGTTTAATTTGAGAACGCCATTAGGGCGAACTCCGTGTTGCTGTTCTGTTCACGAAGTTAATTGAATTCCCTTTGGTCGCTTCTTCAATTGCAGATAGAATGACCATTCCATCGAGACCGGCGCCTGCTCCGCCCGGATCACGTGGCCAGAGCGCCGCGGCTGGGGCGAATGCCAGTCTGGAGCAGCTGCGACTCCAGCTCCAGCAGCAGCACCTGCAGCAACAGCAGGCGGCTGGAGGAGGACTCCAGAAGCTGACCATCAAGCTGCCGCCGCCGCCCAAGGGTCCGCTGCAGTCGCAGGCTTCGCAGCACAAGAGGACCGCCGTCAGCAACAATAACAACGGCAGCCTCTTCGACGAGCCAATGGGAGGATCGAGCATCACGCGGAAGTTTCCACAGGCACGCTACACGCCGGCCACCAACTGGGACGACGATCCGTTTGGTGGGAGCAACGGAAATGATCGCTTCAAGAAGATGCCACCGCCGCGACCGCCGCCGCCCAAGGTGCTGGTCAATGGGCAGAACGTGGCCAAGTCCACCCCCTCGATGGCGTCGGCGGTCACTGGCGGTACTGGCAGACTCATGTCGAACATTTTCCATCGCAAGAAGTCCACGTCCACGGCATCCGCCGCTGCTTCCAAGGCCGCAGCGGAAAATCGCGTCTACGGCCTGAGCAGCGGCAATGCCGCTACACCAAGCTACAGCAACAGCAGCAGCAGTGCATCCTCGGCGGCCTTCAGCAATGTGGATTGGAATGCAGCGTGGAACACGGCCACCACTACCACAACCACCACCTCGAGCAGTAGCCACAGCTCCCATTACGCCTCGCAGCAAACGGCCGATGCACAGCTCATCAGCTTCGATTCGCCGCCCTCGTCGCCCACCTTTACCCAGAAGTCCAACAGCGACTGCGTCAGCGTGGACAGCTTCAGCTCGGACAGCAACTTCAGTTCGCCCAACAACGGCAGTGTTTCGCAGCCGGAGAGCGGATTCGAGGACGATTACCATCGATCGCGGCCCTCTACACAGAGTCCGCTGGATCCGTGGGAGGCGGTGGATAGCGTTGGGCACGGGGGAGTCGATAGCTTTGGCTCCGCCCCAGTGCGCCAGACGTACCCATTGCAGTCACGCACCTCGGACAATCCGCTGTGCAATGGCAAGAGTCTGTTGCCGCCCACTCAATCGCTTACCATGCCCACCATCATCAAGCCCAAGATATCGCAAAAGCCAAAGGCTCCGAAACCGCCACCATTTATTGGAGGTCACTTACCACCAGGTTATAGCATACCATCAGGCTACGAAGGATCGGAGACGCCACCTTCGCCTCCAATGCCCAAAGGACCTCCACCACCGCCGCCATCTAGCGGAATCTCACTGCTGGACGTGATAAACGGGAAAGTGGACGCTCTAGCGCTTAGCAACGGATGCCAGGGCTACATGGAGGAGGAAGTAGTTCCTTATGCCATTACACTCTATGATTTCGACGGCATTGAGCCGGGCGATCTTAGTTTTAGAGTAAGTTCTTGAAACCCTCGTATAATTTAATTAGTGTATTAATGCTGATATTTGTAGGAGAACGAGAAAATTTATCTGTTGGACCATCCCACGCCGGAGTGGTTGCGCGGACGCACGCGTTCCGGATGTGAGGGCATTTTTCCAATCAACTACGTGGACATCAAGGTGCCATTAGGGGCCAGTGGTGGCGGTGGTGCCGCTCCAGCTGTTAGTTCTGCAGCACCGTCACCCAGCCCGCCACAACAGCAACTGGCGACGGCGCTCTGCTTGTATCACTTTCCCGGAGAAGTCGAAGGGGATCTCGCCTTGCAGGTAATTACCCTTGAAGCAGCGACTTCGTTACAGAATTAATAATCAATTTTTCTTCCCGTAGGAGAACGAATTGGTCACAGTGCTTTATAGGATTAACGAGGACTGGCTGTACGGCGAGGTAGCGGGTCGTCAGGGACAGTTTCCGGCCAACTTCCTGGACCAGGTGCCCGCTAATCTGCCTACGTTGTAACGATAAGGAGTCGCCGATCTTTAACGATCTATAATTGTATACCCGAAACATTGTCGATAAGCGAGTGAACGTCGAGCGAACTGAATCATATACACACACATATATAATTGTATTTTTACTATATTCTTTTCGAAAAATATTATGAATCGAGCATATAGTCTAAGACAACTAGTTTGTAAGAGAATCGCAAAATGTTTTTATGGGTGCATTGGAAACATGCCCATCCCCCTCCCCGCTTATACACGGGATCGATTTATTGATTTTATGTTCAACCCGCTTATGGAACTGTTTTGTTAACTGAGTAATTCTATATTTATGTATTAGAAATGATTTGCTGATCCTTAAAGTATTCGCCCAGCCCCATAGACCCAAACCCAATAGAGCAGGCAAAAATATTGTAAATAAGTTAAAACGTACGTGATTTCTATTAATGTTTAATAATTTAAATTGAGTTTAGTTAGACACTTAGTTAGGCACATTTACAGATTCCAATTTATGATGCAAGCCGTTTGTTTATGTATGTATTAATAATTCTTTAAAGTGCTTAGGGCAGTTCATCTCTGAATGTGAAGATGAAGGGTTATTTATTTGTCCCTTGCAGAGTGCTACTCTCACAATTTGTAGGACTTATCGCTAATAAAGTATCAGGATATCCTAGCAATGAAGAATGTAAACTGAAATAAATGAAGACGATCGCAAAAATCCAGCTGATACTCATTTTCTTGGTTGCCTGTGTGTTACATTTCAGTGTGGTGTTCTATTTCCACACCCGATTTCATTCGACCATCTCTGCCTACGTAGAACACATCGGGAAACTTTTCGTCGTCTAGTGTCTTTGCAAAATTATTCTTTAGTCTTTTCGGAAGTGTCAAGTCTACTCAACCGTTTCTCCCAGCTCCGAGCAAACAAAATTATTTCCATTGACAATTTTCCAGTATTCGTGGGCTTCACATCCGTGTCGGTTTATTTGATTTTGTGTTACGGGATTTTTGGAGGTTATTGTCCCATAATCAGCCATGTCCGGTGATTGCAACACGTATTGCGCCAATGCCTGCGATCCCTGCCAGACGCCCACAGATTTCTCGCCCTGTCCGCCGGGCTCGACATGTCCGCCGTGCGATTGCGGCGACTATGCAGGATGCTGCTACCAGCAGCCGCCGCGCACCATGCCCATCCTGCCCAAGTCGCACTTTATGCGCTCCACAGCGCCGCTGGACACTGACACCATCTACCGCCGGTCGTTCTATGCCAACTGCGGCGACAACATTAGGGCCCGGCCCGTAATGCCGTGCTCCCAGATCCGAGCCTCCACGGCGCCGCTGGAAAAGTGCACCATTCAGAAGCTATCCTATATGCCACCATGTCCGGTGAAGCGGACGCCACCCATCGTTCCCATGGAAAGCGGCCTGCGCTTCGAGGGACCCATCTATGCGATGACCTCGCAGAAGCACGACTACGTGCCCAAGGGGATCGTGAAGCGGGATCCCATTAAGCCGCGAGTGGCTATCTGCACGTCGAATGCGCCGATGGAGCGCTGTACCATCCAGAAGCTGAGCTACATGCCCATCGATGTCTGCCAGAATCCACCTCCGAAGGCCATGGTCCAGGGATCGCACTACTGCAAGCCGGCAGGCCCCATGGAGCGCTGCACCATCCAGAAGCTGTCCTACATGCCGGTCTGCTTGCCGGCCAAGGAGCCCACGCCCTGGGCAGACAAGATACGGTGTGTGCCGCCGCGCTACTCCAATGTCTGCACCACCTACAACCTCAGCTACATGCCCAACTGCAATGAGGCACGAACTGCTCCGGTGACGCCGCTCACCACCTTGCGCTTCTGTGGCAACGACACCGGTTCCGGAAGCACGGTCTACAAGCTCAGCTACATGCCAGTAGATGCCTCCCGGACCAAGCCGGCGCCCGTCCTGCCCAGGGACACTTTCTGCCGGCCCTCAGGACCGCTGGAAAGGTGCACCATTCAAAAGGCAAGTATTGCAACATTCAGCACACTAACCCAAGATTTGTTAGCACGTTTATCTTCTCTCCTACTAGCTGTCCTATCAGCCGAATTGCACGGAGCGTACTCCTCCGATTCGCCCGATGGAGAACGGCCTGCGATTCGACGGGCCCATGTATGCGATGACCACTCAGAAACACGACTTTGTGGCCAAGCCGCACGTGAGGAGGGCTCCCATCATGCCGCGAACGGCCTTCTGCCGGCCCACTGGAGCCATGGAGCGTTGCACGGTGAACAAGTTGTCCTACATGCCGGTGGACGTCACCTGTTTCCCACGCGCCGAGTCCGTCCGACCACGACAGGGATTCTGCCGGAACGAGGGACCCATGGAGAAGTGCACCACATACAAGCTCAGCTACTTGCCGAACTGTGTGCCGCCCAAGGAGCCCCTACCGTGGGCCAGATACACATCCTACTGCCGCCCAACCGGCCCTATTGAGAAGTGCACTATCCAGAAACTTAGCTACGGACCGCCTGGAGCCTTCCAGCGCTGTGGTGGTAGGTCCCACCCAGATTTACCACCTAACATTTCTAAAATATCATCGGAATCCCGAATAGGTCCTTGTGGAACTGGTGGTGGCGATGGCACCTTCCCCAAAGCCGGAATTTGTTAAGCTGGAAATACTTTATGATTGCTCTCAAGAATCCTGCTCCCAAGCTCATCCCGAGTTCTACGTTTGTGTTCAAGCTAAATCTTTCAGTCCAGGTCTTCTAAAGAGATACTTTGTTTTTTGTTTTAAATGCTTGTCAACGAGTTCGCTTGCGAACTGCCCCGATTAACCAAGCGCCGCTATCCGTTCCTTCGCTCCACAATCCCTTTTATCATGTACATACAGAAAATTGCCGGTGATCCAATAATTGGCTTACGAATTATGGTGTATTCCTCTTTGTCAAATTAAAGTATGTTCACAGAAATATAGCAATCCAGTAAATCATAGAATAACAGGTTTAATTGGATTTATACAACTAAGTCTAGGGTATTGCGTCTCAAACCATTTGAATCTGCAGCCTCCGCTTACTGGCTTCTCTCCGCTTCTTATCCCGCTTTTTGCGGTCCTGTGTGGCCTCCCTGAAGAGCTGGACACCATCGCGCTGCTCTACTTCTGTTTGTAGCAGGGCCAAACCATGCAGGTTCCATCCCAAGACATCCCGCAGCTGGCCAACATCCCGCTTGAGCATCGAGAGCAGCTTGACAAGCAGCGGCTTCATGTTCTTAGCCGCCGAGATAGGCTTCATGTGCACCTTGAACAGGAAGATGGTGACGCGACAAAGCAGCTCCAGTTGATCGGGTCGCTGGGTCAGCAGAGTGGGCAGGCGCTCGAGGACTTCGCACACAGTGGCGAAGGGAAGAAGGAGAAGTGCCTCCTCCAGATCGGAAGCACGTATCCTCATCAGGGTGCTAACCAGGAAGTCTTCGGGATTCTTTACCTGCAGAGCCTGCATCAGGGGATGTAACTCGGGCTTCTCCTCCGCCTCGAGCTCGAACTGTTTAGATATCTCCAGGCATTCGAGAATCGATTCAGCAGACTGTTCGGAGCCCACTGTTTTGCGTGACGGCATCTTAAGACCCGGAAGCAATGGAACAGTGTTGTCCTCGCCCGTGGCCAGTTGCTCATTCTCCATTTGCTCTCGCTCTTCCTCCTGCACATCTTTCAGTACAATAGTCTCCTCTGTGCGCTCGTACATTCTAAGAGTTCTATCTGATCCGCAGGTGACCAAATACCGGCCATTTGGAGATACAGACAGACAATAGGCTTCGCCTATATGTCCAGGCAAGGTAAGAATCTTCTCGAAGTTATCGCCATCCCACTGTTTCACCTTTCCATCCTTTCCACACGTAAAAAACATGTGCGTTCTGGGTATGAACTGTACACTCATTACTGAATCGTCGTGTGCAAAAATGGAACGATGACAGTCTCCAAAGTTTAAGCCCCAAACTTTCACGTTACGATCTGCGGATCCTGTTACAATGAGGTTGGAGTCGTAAGAGATGTCTAGGCAGATCACAGGTAACTTGTGACCGTACAGGGATAAGTAGAACTTGAAGGTGTCGAGGAAGAAAACCTTTACGGTGGCGTCCAGCAATCCCACAGCCAGGTACTTCATATCCGGACTAACAGCCAAACACAGTACGGTCTCCTCCAATTTCAGTGTGTTTTTGTGCAGCAGGGACAGCACCTTGGTTTGGGCAGCGCCTTCGCCGGCATCGATTAGCTCGAATGTCCAGATCTTAACCGTGGAATCGCCACTGCCAGTGACGCATCCTTTTTGATCGGGCAGTATGGCAATGGACCAAAGTTCGCCTTCGTGAGCCGGAATCTCCTCCACTATATCTGCCGCTGCCACGTCCACAATGAGCAATTTGCCGCTCTTCATGCCCAGAAGAACGTAGTGATCGCCGGGAACAAACTTCGAACAGAGGATGTAGTCCGTTGGCACAGTTCGCAGGCACTGCATGGCATCTCGATCCCAGAACTTAAAGGATTCTCCAGCACCAGAACCAATGGCCAGGGAATCGTTGCTGAAGCACACGGATCGCACTTCAGATTGGTGGCCCAGTCGAGTAAGTGACCTTAGAAGTTTCGCACTGGGATCGGTTGCTTTACGCGTCTTGATAGACGCCTCCAGCGAGTATAAGGACAGGCTGTTGTTGGCCAAACTAACAAGGACACGCAGCTCCTGGTTCTGGCCCAAGACCACATCAATGGACTTGATCTTCTGCTTGGCACGGATGCTTTCCAATCGCTTGATTTCATCACTCAGCGACTGTTCCACGGACAGCTTTGCTTCGTCTGATCCCTCGTCCTCAGCGGTCTTTTTCTCCTTTTTTAAGCGCTTAGCCAGACGTTTCTTCACCTCTTCCGGCGTGCAGATGTAGAAATTCTCGATTAGGTCATTAGTGCCGTGGCAGCTGATCACACGTTCACTAGGATCGGTCACCAGGTTGACGGTGCGACCCTTTCCAGCCCGCTGAATGGTACCGCAGTTGCTCACGCTAATGGGGCTGATGGTATCCTCGTCATCAATGGATAGGCCTTCAACGGCAGATTCAAGAGTTTCAGTGATGGCACCGTCGTGCTTTCTCAGGCGGTAAACGTTCATGCCGCTTTCGCCAGCGCCGGCAACCATTAGATTACCAATAAATGCCAGTGCCCAGACTTCGGTGCGGTTATCCACGATGGTCTTGAAGCAGAACTGCGTCTCCAGGTTCCAGAACTTGATCTGCGTGTCCTTCGAGCAGCTTACCACTATGCTCTCGTCCACCAAACGCTGCAGGAAATGAGCGTCTGTGATCGCGGCATTGTGGCCACTCAACCGCGCCCTTCCCGCCTGCTCCACCACATCAACGACCACCAGTTCGGTGTCCAGGCCTCCGCTTACCAGACGCATGCCCTGCGAATCGTATCGCAGGATGCTCACAGCGTTCTTGTGGAGTGCCAGCGTACAGATGGGATCGTAGTACCTGTCCGAGCTGAGGTCGAAGATCTGCACCATGCCATCCGCGTAGCCAACGGCAATGTGCAGGTGATCTGGGGAGACCCTCAGGCAGGTGACCTCAAACTTTTCCCGCCGCAGCGTCAGCTTGCGATCGCCCATTCTGGGGAATATAAAGTGAAAATGTAAAAACGAAGGAAAAAGCTTTGTAAGACAACCTACCGCAAATCCCACACGATCACATTTTCAGCAGCTGGAGCAGCCACATATCGACCCTCCGTCTTGTCCACAACGGCAAAGTTCACATTGGCGCGGCCGGAGGTTATGATATTAAAGCTGTCTATAGCCCGGTAGGCCAAATATTGTTTAGTTAAACCCATTGCAGCATTCAAAACACATAAGGTAAATCAAAAATCGCGTTTCACGTGTTTGGAGATGGATCCCAATCGATTTCCCGCCGTTGCTATCGATTCATTCTTTGAAATCAAAATAGTTGGCAGCGCTAATGTATGGCAACGCTGCTCGAATTCCGTTAGGCGCCTGCGCGCTTAAATTTCAGAAATCTAACAAACCCACCCCAAAACTCTGGAGATAACTCTGTTTTTAGCCAGCTCAAGCTGCAGTTTTTGCACAAATAGTTAATAAAGAACAGAGACCTAATCATGTCTACCTATCCCAGTGCTTCCGCATCCCAGTCGACAGGTATAGATAAGATTTATTCCCTTCAATTAATCTGAAATATAAATAACCGAAACCGCACCAGGAACCTCTGACCTGGACACGGAGTCCGTGGAAGTTCTGCGGGAGCGTCTGAGCACCATGAAGCGGTTAATGGCCGAGCGGACGTCCCAGCAGCAAAACAACCCCGCCACCACGGAGGAGATCTTCTCCACCAAACGCCACCGCTCGGCGGGCATCATCGATGGAAACTTCCTGAGCATCGCGTTCGGAGGAGCTCTGCTGGTGATCATCACGGTCTCGGTGTACGCGTTCTACAATCTCTACCATGCCATACTCAAGAAGTTCCCTTCGCGCCACGAGGAGCTGTAAACGATGCCAAGTTCGATGCGGGTTTCCGCTTACACATATGTACGTGTTTCTGCATTTAATAATAAATTGTAGCATGAATTTTACTATCGAGAAGTGAAAAAACCTTGGAACGTCTGCTGTTTTGCATTCGGGTTAATCAACGCCATTTATTGGAGTTCAACTCATTACAAAAATCAATAGTTTTACCTTCGCTTTACTCTTTACACATCCATTGTTCGGTTCGAATTAGACTACAACTAAACAAGGAAAACTGAATGCATGGACAGCAAAAACCAAAGGGGCGCTTGGAATATGGTATGATTTGGATATTGCTAAATGAAAAACCATCAAAATATAACGCAGGTGTATAATAAAAAATAAAAACAAGACATGAGACGAAATGCTAAGAAGGAACACTTGGGGGATGAAGCTCAGATATATCTGGCGAAAACTCATGGATTTGACTTTGCTTACTCGCTAGCTAACCTCACATCTCTGCCTTTTGATCGTTATTATTATTATTATTATATATACCTTTCGCCTTAAATATTAGTGTTCGCTAAACTCCTATTTAATGTGTATGAGTTGTAGATTTCATTAATGTATTTTTTTGATCTTTTTTTTACTTTTTTCATTTGGTTCGATAGATTTGTTGGTAGATAAATAATAACTAATATCCGTTTGTTTTTCTTTGTTTTTTCGTTTTTAATTCAAATATTATTAGTTTATGTTTCGCAAAGTTCCATTTCTTGCACAGTGTAACAGTTCTACTATTTGTATTTTATAATTTGTTGTTTAAGGCGGCCGTAAATCAAACCGTTTTAATTTTGGAACCCACTTGGATTTCCGGAATAAATCAATTTTATAGGATATTGAACATTGAAATGGATAAAAATGAACTGATACTATTGGTTGGGTTTCGCAATTTAACTGCCGCTGCGCCGCTTTGTGGATGTTGGATTCATGGATTGGATTGAATGGAGGTTTGACTTCGAACAGGGCTCGGGGCTACCGGCTTTCTGCTTTTTACAATTGGTTAAATTCCCTACTATTCTCGAACTGACTCTGCTTCTGCTGGTGCTGCCGAGAAGGACGTGCCAGACGTTCCAGACGCTCCCACCGTCGTCGTCCCACCCGGCGCCACTTTGTTTCTTGTTAATCAGATGTTGTCCACGGAGTCGGCATCGTCCTCCGAGCTGATCTCATCGCCGAACTCGATGTCCTCGTCGAAGCCATCCTCCACGAACGTGACTGTCTCGTTGATGCGCACCGACTCGGGGAACTCGCCGTACGTCTTCAGGTTCCTGGCCTCGTCCGGGGTGTACTTGAGGATCACATCAGCCTTCGAGTCCTGGTAGTCACGCAATCCCACCAATATGATGTCGCCCTGGTTAATCCACACCTGAAAGTGCCAAGGGAATCCGTAAATAAACAATGTTATCTGCACTTTTTGGGAAAGGCCACGAATCTTTGTTTCTTTGTGTGGTGAGTAAGTCTTTGGGAAAAGGCAAACTCAATTTTGCAGCTTGTATTCCGTGTAATAGATAAAAGATAACTGATCTATGGCGCAGAGCGACTCCATTCCGGGAATTTCACAAATGGGCGCAACGAAGCGCCATGCTAACTGAGCAAACAAGAAAGTTCTATATTTGGTAAGAAGGTTCTGTTTTGAAAGTGACCATTGGCATATTTGGGCAGAATTTCGCAAGCAGAGGGCAGACGAGCTCACGTGAGGAGCTGGGGAGTAATTAACTCCTCGTGGATCCCAATCAGTACTTGAAGCAACCCATCAAACATTGATAAACTAAGATTATTGCGACTAGCCGACCACAAGACCCTCCAAACGAGTGAGAAGTCACATAGAGGAGATTGAATGGCCAACTGAATGGAGCGCATAACAGGCACTGGCTATTTCCACTGAAAAACGGAAGAATTCGCTACTGACGAGATAAGACACATTGAGATATCTCAAAGCCAATCACGAGCAAACCCGGTTTTGGTACTGGAGCGATAAGAAGGTACCTGCTATATAAATGGCAAGCCTCTTGAGCAAGTATTTACCTAATCGGATGCGAGTGCGCAGGAGGCCTGACAACAGATATAGAGATATCACCCAGTGACGTCAAGGCCAGATTGGCGATGTAGGATGTGGAAATGCAGCGAACTCTGCGGTGGCAATGAGAAAACCCCCCTTAATAGTAACTTACTCAACCGGCAGAGTCAACGACCTAGGGCAAGTTGCACTTGTCGAGTGATTCAAAGCCCATTCATAAAGTCACTTCCCAAAACCACTTCCTGTCACTGGCATTACGTCCAAGTGGGTGCAATATAAATTCCAGCGCCATGCATAGATGACACATATATGGAACCCGTTGACCACGTAAAGTTCGATAAGCGACGATACCGGGGTGGCTTTATATTTAATTAAACGGAATCGAAGCCACTGTCGCATAATTCCCACATTACGTATGCGTGCTGGAAATAAACAACCTTTTTGGGCCCTCTGCGAACTTTGGAGTATTTATCATCCATTAAAACGGAATGGATGGCAGCGTGCCACGGTTCTATCCTGCTATCTATCGGACCATTGGAAAACCAACACGATAGATCATGCCAAAAGCAAAGAATCGTGACTAAATTGAATCGAAATTGCCCTATTACGATTTCCAGCAGATAAGAGAACCGCCTTGGATGGGCCTATTCCCTATCCAAGAAAACAGCTGGCTGGGAAGCACCCGATTCCTCGACTGATTGCACGGCAGTGTGCCAATGAGTAAGTTAGCGAGTATGTGTGATCCGTCAGTGGATTGGCATTCGAGGCAGCAGGTCTCGATACTCTATATATAGACATAGACATCATTGAACTCCAGATTGCGCAGGCAGTTTGCACTGGTTTGCTCAGTTCGAAATAGGAATAATATGTTTGACTAATCCACAGATCGATTTCTGCAATAGGATAAGTATTAAGAGCGTTCTTTAAGCACAATATTATCAAATCACTGGCCGTAGTTCGTTGCGATTCATTATGAGCTTTCCATTTTAAATACTCCCATCGATAAAATCAGCGATAATGCTTTCATGGGTATAACCATTAATTCGGGATAATTCAATGTGTCATAAACATAACTACACTGGAACACAAGCTAACTTGTATTACTTAGTTATTACTATATACTTGATTAACTATATATATTGCAAATAAAGGCTGAAGAGCTCACTTCCCACGCTCTGCTTTTCCAGCAGCCAAGTACACACTTGCTTTACATAACAAAGTGTAGATTAGGACCGATTAGAGAGCCATCTCCTCAAGGTAGGGCATTCCTGGGCAAGACAAGCCCGATCCAAAGCACCTTAGACATGCCATTGGCACTCGCACCCTGCTATCTCAACTCGTCACTGATAGGGAACCATATATGGGGGCAGCCCGCTCGCGCTTTCTTGGCGATAAGGAGCCACCAATTACAAGTTGGGAAGGGAGACTCTCTCCAGAGAGGCTCTCCCTATAAATACAGCCCCCACTCGCCGGCGACGGGTAAATCCGAAATCGGCAGCAAGCAAGAGACACCTGAACAATTGAACACGGCAAACGCGGGCCGAATAAAGTGAATTCCATGCAAAAGCGAAACGGAATACAAGTGAAGTGCTATCGATACGCCAGAACAAGGGCGAAAAGCTAAAGCAGTCGCGACATCGAATCCCCAACCGAGTCGCGCCTCCACAACCAAGACCCAAGAACCGTCAAAATTACTTACTACTACCCGACGAATTCGTGCGGCGCGTGCAACCAGAGCGAGGACATCATGCTCTTATCCTACCGATGCATCTACTCGGTGCTGCTGTCCACCATAGCCAGCATTATGGTGGTGCTCAGCTCTGCATCCTCCGGCTCCATGCAGCTGCCCACCGTGCGCAAGTGCGGCGGTGGCGGCTCCACGGGAGCAGCCCACACCATGGCCATGAATTTGGCGGCCTACGGGCTGCTGGAGAACCGGATAAGCACTCTGGAAGCACCGCGACAAACGCACTGGACGAAAAAGTTCCTGGCCAAGCGGGAGGCGACTCCCCACTCGGCGCCGTACGTGGTCAGCATCCAGATGATGACACCCGATCAGGGCCTGGTCCACTACTGTGCCGGCACCATCATCAACGAGCACTGGATCCTCACGGCGGCCCACTGCCTCAGCTCTCCGCAGGCGGTGGAGAACTCGGTCATTGTGGCGGGCAGCCACGACATCCACGATCAGAAGGGCGAGGCGAGCAACATCCAAATGCGACACATCGACTACTACGTGCGACACGAGCTCTATCTCGGCGGAGTGAATCCCTACGACATCGCTCTAATCTACACCAAGGAGCCCCTGGCCTTCGACACCTATGTCCAGCCAGCCACGCTGCCGGAGCAGGATGCCCACCCCGAGGGCTATGGAACTCTGTACGGCTGGGGCAATGTCTCGATGACTGCGGTGCCCAACTATCCGCACCGCCTGCAGGAGGCCAACATGCCCATCCTGGACATGGAGCTCTGCGAACAGATCCTCGCCCGCTCCGGACTCCAACTGCACGAGACCAACCTGTGCACTGGCCCGCTGACAGGCGGCGTTAGCATCTGCACCGCCGACTCCGGCGGACCGCTGATCCAGCAGTGCTGCGAGGAGCACTTCGAGCAGGCCAACATCGTCATCGGCATCGTGTCCTGGGGCAAGATGCCCTGCGGCCAGAAGAACGCGCCCTCGGTCTTTGTCCGCGTCTCCGCCTTTACGGAGTGGATCAACCAGGTCATCAGCACGGCCACCCAGATCATGTAAGATGATCATCGGAAAGATACTATACAACTGGGGCAGATCCTCCCATGAATTAGCGCTCGAATGTGAAGATATCGAAAAACGAAATATACAAAAAAAAACACAAAAGATCGAAAAACCCAAAGAAAAATGTAGATTCTCTAGACAATCTCACTAGACTAATAAGATGAACAAATATAGAGTTATATACTGCCCCCATTCTAGTAATTTAGGACATAGACTAAGGCCCCAAAAACATGAATAAAATTGTGAATACTTAAATAGAACAAAGATCTCAACTGGCTTTTTATTTTTAGCTAATCTAACCGAGTAGGATGAGCGAAAATAGAATAAATGTGACCTATTTTACTCTCCAGTTACTTGTATTGCGTAAGAGAACTATCTTGTTTTCCTGACCAAAGTAGCTCAACAAACATGAACCAAAATAGATCGCACAACTCGCATTCCTTTAGTTTGGAATTAAATCCAATTGCGCAGATTGAATTTGAAAAGTGCGTACAACCCAGAGCTCCTCCAATTTTGGCCCAGTCGAAAGTGATTGTGAAATAAGCTGAGGGGCAGTCGGCCTGATAAGAATTTGCGATATATTCGCTTCTGTTGCTGGGCGGGGAGCAGGCGGAGTTGTTGGGGGACGAACCCACAACTCACCTGGCGCCTTTCCACGCATTAGTCATGCTCCCGAGCAGCGTCTGGCCAAATTAAGGGGCATCGGGAGCATGTTACGACTGTCAGATTGGGATCAGTGCGACTAGATTAGCTGGGAGCTCGTAAAGAGCGCTAAATTGCGGCCATCAGCTGACTTCTGGATGATTGACTGACTGCTGGGACAGCCTGTGCGAAATGATGGCCCTGTTTTGGGTCTAGACATCTGAGATCGAGCTCGTTGAACCTTGAGTCCAACTGCTGCACTTTGAGCCCCCAGGAACTGAGTAATTGGGGAGCGGTCAGCTGCAATTCCGCATTTGCAATTTCCAGGAATTATCAATAATTATTCAACTTGACAGATGGCCTAGAAATTGTGAAGCACCCAGGAAGCCATAAGGTATTCAAATGTTGTGGAACTGGCAAATCAATTATTGGGCATTTTCAATAATATAGATAAGTAAAGAAAATTAATTATTTCGTTATTTGTGAGAAGGATTAAATATTATCCCTGGGTTTTTTCAATTAAAGTGTGTCAGCTTTATTTACAAAATTACTAAGGCCTAAATTCCGCTTTATACACCTTATATAGACCAAACGTGTACATAAGTTTTGGTTAAAAATCTAATCAGACAAGTGCAAGCGCCAATAAATTCCTGAACAACTTGAAAAATTCGGAGTTAGTTCAATGGCAATTCAGCCACATGCACCAATCGAATCCCCTACTTTGCGGCCATTACATAACATAACATATCATTTCAAGATTAGGTGAGATTATAAATCCATTTACGGAGATCAAGGCGCGAACTAAGGAACATAAAACTACGTCGCACTTGTTTGCCAATTATAATTGGTTTTCTGTTTTTTGGCACCTCGGACACGACTCTCAACAGTAGATTAGATAAATGCCCCAACCCTTGGCCAAATGCGGTCAACGAATAAGTGCCAAGTCAGGGTGTTGCATGAGGTTAATTTTATGGCGCAGCACGTGCTGTGAACCTTTCAAATTCTTTCACCTGCTCCATTCGAAATTGCATGTGAATCTAAGAAGTCCTGTTTACTAATTCGATTTTTATAGTTGCAGTGGTGCAGGTGATTTACTTTGTTAATCTATGTCCAATAATTCTGTCCTAATTTATGGCGCTTATAAAGATAAAGAGTTCAAGATCTAACACCGGAATTCATTGGAATTCCAACTGAAAAAAGATCGCCAGCTGCGTTCTCCTTTTGCAAGGTGAACTTCGATTTCAATCGGTATATTTGCATTTACAATGCCAATATTTAGCAATTATCGTGGGACACGATTTTCAAGAGTCTGGAAATTTTTTGGTTGCGTAGTTACGTTTATAACTTCAAGTCTGATTTGCCCGCTCCGATTGGACTCCACTTCTGGTATTGTATATTTACTTGACACCCACTACAGCAGTGGAGACGTCACTAGTTACGCGGCGAGTCTTGACGCAGCCGATTTGGAATCTTGTTTATGACGCCCGTCTCCTGCGGCGTGAAGCACCATCCAAAATTTGACATGTGCTCATTCCTTTCGGAAGAACTGATCTAATCGCTTTATGGACGGCCACGACCACGACCAAGGCTAACTCAGGTAGATGATAAGGAGCAGCCCTATGTTATTTGCTGGCCTGCAGTTTGGCAACGCAAAAATGGTTATAAGGGAGGCTGTGTCAACAGGTATCTGGCGTAGCTATTCAAAAGCAGATGGTACACACAAAATCTTGGGTGATCGTAGGATACATATTCTCCAGTGGATTATCATGAAAATATCTCCAAAGCTATATTTTTTGAATTGAGCACGAACTAACTTCTTTATTTATGTGCTGCGTAAGCCTGATCCAAGGGATTCAAGTTGCAAATAATTAAAATTTATCGTACGTGGGATAATTTTATATTCATTAGATGTATTTCGAGGACCAATTGAAAAATATATACTAGCTTAGATTCAGAATCTCACTGATCATACTTTCGCATAAAACGGTATACATTGCATTAATAAAAGTATGTTCACTCTTATTTAAGTAGACAATACCGCCTAATACCGACTAGTACCGCCTTTATGAATTTCTGTGTATTTGCAGTGCTATTGCTCTGCTTTCATCTACATCAGTGCATAGGCACTTGTGTATTATTAATCAGCCCACACCGCCCGCTTCTCTTTTGTTAATGCATTCGCACAAGGACGATGACACCCACTCGATAATGGACCAGTGAAGAGAGTTGCAGACAAAGAGAGGCTAACATAAGGTATAGAAAGGTTACAAGTTGGCAGGGGCTGACGAAAAACCCCCAAAATCACAAAAACAGCCTGCATTTAAGCAAAAACAAAAACGTAAATACGTAGCATTCGCTGGCAATCAATGCCAAAGTGGCTTAAGAGAGCCGCCTAAGAGAGAGCCAAACAAAGAGCAGCACTCACCTTCTTGCGAAGTTTCCCCCGAATGTGACACAGGCGTTTGACGCCATCAAAGCACATTGCCTCCAGACGACCGTTGCCCAGCATCTTGGTCACCTGCGCGTACTCCTGCTGGTCCTCCTTGAAGATCAGCTCACGCTTTTCGAACTCGTTCTCGTTCTTACCACGACGACGATTCTTGCCTCCTTTTCCTTTATTCTTGGGCATCTTGGCTGTTTGCTGTTGTTGCTGTGCAGCTACTTCTGATGTTGTTGCTGTCTGCGGGCGTGTTGGCGACGCTGGTGAGGGATCAAAGTAAAACTGTTACTCAACAACTTCACTGGGCGGGTAATAATGCAATGAACACATTCGACTCGAAATCAATCGACAGAGTTGTTTCAAAACTTACAATTTTGTCAAATGTAAATGTGACAATTTCGCCTCGCTAAAGTGAAAAGGACTAGAGGTGGGCGGTTCCGTTAGGAACCAGTATATCGAACTGGTTCTATCGACTACAATGCACAGTCTGGCAACTTTCGTTTAAAATATTTCATTTTTAAATTTCTCTTAATTTTTCACCATAACCAAATACATTTTAAACTACAACGTATTCAAATTGTATTCTTTACTTTACTTATTTTAGGGACTACGCTATCATAATAAGCGAAAGCGTTTAGTAAATTGATTTACCTCTCAACATATCGATTCTATCGTTAGTGGTATTCCCAGCTGTTTTGTTTATAAGCTTTTTAGGAAAATAGGCGGAGGAAACCGAAATCCTCCGACTTGGCCAGGATGCACCAGGCCTACAGTGTTCACTCGATTCTGAAACAGGGCGTGCAGATAGAGTCAATAGCAGCATATGGTGAGTGGAATCTCCGGTGCACTGCTATTACTCACCGGGCGCATTGTTTCAGGCAACCATGTCATCTTGGGCACCCGCAGCGGACAGCTGATTATGTACTCTGTGGACGAGGAGACTGGCGTGGACATGCGGATGTTCAACAAGAACTTCAGCCGGAAACCGATCACCCAGATGGAGGTGATTGCCTCGGAGAATCTGCTCTTCGTGCTCACAGACTACCAGGTGCAGGTGTGTGACATTCGGCGGATTGAGAGCAACTTCGCCTTTATGCACAGTGCGCCCGATACGAAGGGATGCACCCTGTTCACCATGGACGTGGACACACCCAAGTCCACCACCGGACGTGTGGCCACCGTAATTCGTGTGTGCTGCGCCATCCGGCGGCGCCTTGTGTTCTTCTTTTGGAAGGAAGACAAGCTGAATTCCCTGGAACTGAGCATCGATCTCAGCGATATACCCAGGACACTCTGCTGGGTGGGCCATGCTGTTTGCGTGGGCTTTAAAGACGAATATGTGGTCTACGATGTAAGAATGGATTTGAGTGCCTGTACCTTGTTTGTAAAGCCCTGCATATCCCATTCTAGATATCAGGAAAATCACCAAAGAAGCACGACCTATTCCTTACCTCCTCCAGTATCAGCAGAGATCCCTGCATCTGCCTTATCCGCAACAACATGTTGGGCATCTCCAAGGACAGCTACCTCGTGGTGGTAGATCCCAGCCAGTACAAAGAGACAGATGGCAGCAATAACTCCACAGATGTAAGACCGGGTGCAATGGAAAGCAATAGTTCCCTAACTCCTCTGCTCTGGTCAAGTCCGCTTTTAGATTTGGGTACGATACCATCAATTCTTTTTAAACCACTTTAAAAATCGAATTCTGTTGATTACAGTCTGGGATGAGCCATTCGCTGTGGGTCGTGTCAACAACGCCATTGAGGTGCGCAGCCTGGTGGGCAAGGACACCCTTGTCCAGACCATTCCCGAACTTCAGAAGACGAAATTCCTCGTCCACGCAGACAAGGGAACCATCTTTGCCGCCGCCACCTCCGAGCTCTGGTGCATCCGAATGGTGGAAATCCCTATCCAGCGACAGCAATTGCTACAGCAAAAAAAATTCCAACTGGCCATTGAGCTGACGGTGAGTCCGGAGAAAATATCTTAACATGCCTACTACAACAAGCACTATTTTAAGCAAATCTCCGATGAACCGGCCGCGGACCGAGCCCAAACCATTCGCCAGATACACATGCTCTATGCAAAAGAGCTCTTCACCAACAAGGAGTTTTCGGCGGCCATGAAAGAGTTTGAAAAGGCGGCTATAGATCCCTACGATGTGATAAGACTGTTCCCAAACTTGGTGCCTGAGCCAAAGCCCGGCACCGAGGACATCACCGTGCCTACGTCCAGTACTCCTGCGCTAGAGGATGGCGACCTGGAAAACGCCTATTTGGCACTGATCGAGTATCTGGCTTGGGCCCGGCAGCGGGAAGTGGTCAAGCTGCGCGACACCAAAAGTAGTTCAAAATCCCTGCTGGAGATCATCGATACCACGTTACTGAAGTGCTATCTGCAGACAAACGACTCACTAGTGGCACCGCTGCTACGTCTGAACCAGTGTCACTTAGAGGAGTCGGAAAAGACGTTGAAGAAGCACAACAAAATCTCCGAGCTGATCATCCTGTACCAGATGAAGGGCAAGCACAAGGATGCTCTTAAACTGCTTCGAGAGCAGGCGAGCATCGAAGGATCTGTGCTGCAGGGGCGCAAGCGTACAATACGCTATCTTCAGGAGTTGGGTGTGGATCATCTGCCGCTGATCTTTGAGTTCGCTGACTGGGTCTTAAACGAAAATCCCGAAGACGGCCTGACCATTTTCACAGACGAACTTATTGAAGTGGAGTCCCTGCCGCGTGCCAAAGTTCTTGACTTTTTGATTAGCAAGCACAAAGCACTTGTCATTCCCTATTTAGAGCACGTAATCACTGAATGGAAGGACAGCAACACCCTGCTCCACAACGTGCTCCTCAAACAGTATCGCGAAAAGGTGCAACGGCTTCTTGCTCAGCAGGAGAAAGGGTGAGAGTCTGTCAGTCTCCTGGTCCAGAATTGTAAGTTAAACTCTTCTGCTTTTTAGAGAGGAAGTTCCCGAACTCATTCCAATGCGAGCCAAGCTGTACAAGATGTTGGAGGAGTCCAACAGCTATTCGCCGGATCGCGTGCTAGAGGAATTTCCCACCAACATGCTGTTGGAGGAGCGCGCCCTGATTCTGGGCAGGCTCAAAAAGCACGACAACGTCCTGTCCATCTACATCCATGTTCTCGGAGATGTTGTCAAGGGAACGGCCTATGCGGAAGCCCATTACAAAGATGACGAGCATATATTTCACACACTCATTAAGTGCATACTAATACCACCAACTCAACCGCCCTATGACAGCGTTCCCTTGCATCCCGATTTCTCGCAAGTGAATCTAGAGGTCGCCCTGGAAATCCTCAACACCCACGCAACCAAAATCGATCCATTTGAGATCTTCGAGGTGATGAAGGCACAGGCTTATTGTTCATATTTCTCAACTACTTTCGATTTTGCAGCACCTTCCCGATGATCTGCCGATGCCCCAGCTGGAGAAGTATTTGGAGAAATCAATACGTAAAAAGATGGCCGACAAGCACGAGATGCAGATGATGTGCGGCCTCTTGGAGGCGGAGGCCACACGCCTGGAGAATGCGTTGGAGGCGCAGCGAGACATTAGCTTCGAGTTAAACGAGTCTAGTGTGTGCTCCGAGTGCAAGAAACGCTTTCAAACCCAGTCCGCCTTTGTGCGCTATCCAAACGGACAGATCGTGCACCTATCCTGCCACGATCGCATCGCCAGGGCGGCTGCGCAGCAATAAATAAAATACTCCAATGTGATAACTGATCGAAGTATAAAGTGCGAATTGAATGAAACTGTCTGTATTATTCTGTTTCTATAAGAGATTTGCTTTTCCAGAACTCGTGGGTAATGGGTTTTACCGGAATGCTGCAATCAGATTAGCTTACATGGTTTGCTTAAATTAATGGTAAAAATTGCTGTGGGGCTAGTTAACAACAATAAAAGACAAGCAGAAGTAAAGAAAACCGATATTGTACATATTTATTTGACTATATTTACAGGAAACTGGCTTTGCACTGGCGTGGTATTTAGGCCTCCTCGCTGCCGTCCATGAGGCTGTCGCCGTCCAGGGAATCGTTGCAGATGGACAGATCCGACTCGGACTGCGCTCGACTCAGCGGCGGCAATGCTCCTGAAAGCGACAACGAGTGCTTGCTGTCCTCGTTGTCCTCCTCTTGCAGGCTGGGCGAGGCTGCACTGCATCCGTTTGTGCGATCCGTGGACGCAGAGTGGGCCGCGTTTGCCGCCACGGACCCTTGATTGCCCAGGATCGACGTGCCTGGCAGTTGAGTTTGCCTTATCAAAGCCAGCCGCTGTTGTGTCAGCTCCAGATGGTGCTTGCGCCACTTGATCCGCCTGTTCTGGAACCACACCTTCACCTGAGCCTCCGTCAGCTTCAGTGTGTGGGCCAAGTAGAGCCGCTCCGGGCCTACCATGTACTGCTGGCGCTCGAACTCCGCCTCCAGGCACTCCAGCTGCTCCGGCGTGAAGATTGTCCGCACGCGCTTGTTCTTCAGCGCGCTCTTCTTGTGCGAGTCTGGGGAATACGGAAATGATGGTCAGAGATTGTAATTCACACTAAAAGCTATCCACTTGATTTAGTCGTATTTGTGGCATACAAATATTTGATCATCATAGTTTACGTATACGATACGTACTAAGAATTATAAATACTAGAAAGCAATCTTTAAACGAAGAAACGAATGGAAAGAGGAACTATTTAGCTTTTATATGTTCACTTCGCAGAATTTTATACGGAATATAGTAAGTAAAGCTATTTATACCCACTTGGGATATAAGTATGGGTTACTCAGAAGCTGGAACACCTCCTTACCCGACTTGAGTTTCTCCCGCTGAAAGCTTAGGGAGGCCTGTTGCTGGGCGTGGTGTTGCTGGTGGAGCTGCTGCAGGCTCTGCAGGGCGGAGGGAGCCGCTCCGACGGCGGCGGCAACGGCCGCGAATCCCGCCTGGTGAGGATGTGGATGCTGGTGTCCGCCGTGCAGGTATCGTCCATTGCCGGCGCCACTATCACAATTGAAGTTGTTTACACTGTGGCTGTTGTTGTTGCCACTGTTGCTGCTGCCGTTGTTGTTGTCGTCGCCGATGTTGTTGTTGTCGTGCAGGGAGAGATTGATGGCATTGTTGTAGTCCTTGCGCTGGCTCTGCAGGCCCAAAATGGCGGCGATGGTGAAGGACTTGCCCACGTCGAGGGAGGAATGCGCCGCTGCCGCCTCGATGAGCTGCGCGTGCGACGTCGCAGTGGCTGCCGCCGCCAACTGTTCCCGGTGGTTGCTGTTGCTGTTGTGGCTGCTGTTGCTGCTGCTATTGTTGCTATTGCCGGTGGTGGGTGTCGGTGGGTGTGGGTGTGGGTGGTGGCCATCCTGGTGGTGGGTGTGCAGCTGCTGCTGATGATGATGTTGCGGCTGCAGCTGATGATGTTGCTGCTGCTGGTGCTCCATTTGGTATGAACTCTGACCCGCCGAGACGGCGACCGCCGCTGCTGCAGCCGCTGCCAGCGCTGCATGATGCGGTTGACCATGTGCATGGATGCCCCCACCCAATGCTCCAAGTCCAGCGACCGCCGATGCCCCGCCGCTGCCGCTGCCGCCGCCACTGGCTTGTGTGTTATGCAATGCCAGGAAGTGCGACAAGGGATTTGCGTGATATTTGGAAGGATTCTGCAGCATGCTTAGGTATTTGCCACTGTCTCCGAGTTGTCGTCCGCCTTCTGCCGCTGGCCTTCGGGATTCCCGGTCGCTCTGCAAATGGGAGAAATGCCTCTGTTTAATTGTTGTGGAGTTTCTGCTGTGGAGTTTCTGTGGCTGCCAGGTGTCAACGACTCCCCGATTAAATCCACAATTAAGTGAAATGTGATCCCTGCCTGAAGAAGTTGCTCTACCATGAAGTGCTTGGTCAACTCAGCTCAGCGGTGGGGAATGGGACAATGGAACAGCAACTGGTTAGGACGGACCCTTGATGACTTTCCCTACACATTGACAATTTTTGAACTGTTTTCTGTATTATTACTTAATAAAAAGTTATCAATCATAAATGCATCAAGTAATGTTTAATTGTATTTTTAAAAAATTCGCTTCGTAAAGTTCAAGAGAGATATTACATCAATTTAAAAATAAAATAAAAAGAACTTGAGGTATAAACGGGAAAACTCACATAATAACACAAAGGTTTTCTTATTTTCTTTAGTACAGGAAACTCAGACTTTCCTTATGATTAATTAGGCCATATAACCTTTGTAAATAATTTCCGCCTTTCATAACAAAGACTATAATTTTTAAATACTAGCTAATCTAAAATAATTTCTATAAGTGTGTCGTTTGCTTAATGGCAGCTCCTCTCGCTCGCACGCATTGCCATTGCCCAGGTGAGCCACACCTGAATCGTTTTGTGGCAATGTGATAGCCTAATTGAGACTTTGTCACAGTTGCTGCTTCATTGTGGCAGATGTAGCTGCTCTTCCAGGTGCGTGAACCACCATGCCGTCAGTACTGCTGTCGCCTATTGTTTGTGCTTTAGGCCAAATATGCGAATGTCTCAAGCTGCATTTAAGCTGATTTGACTAAACATGCGAGGCTAATGTCGTGTGCTGGCCAAATGAGCTTCATTAGGAGAAAGCCAATTGGGTGTAACAAGTGAATTTCGCACACATTCCGGCTGGGAAGCCCTGATCCTGGGAGAGAAGCTAGTGTGTTGTCCCATTTCGTATCTTTATAATCACATATCCAGGTTGAACAGCCTTTGTTTAATGTGCAAAGTAAAAATGAAGGAGCAACACATTAATAATGGTATACAACTAATAAGAACTCATGAGGCCGCATAAGCGCACATTTAAGATGCTTACTTAATAAAAATTTAACTTTTGAGAAGAAGAACTTTTGAGGCCGCATAAGATGCTAACTAAATAAAAATTGAATCCATACTCAGCTATAACGCATTAAAAAATTTCAAAATTAAGCCATTTATGTCATTGAAAACCCAAAATTTAGATCCATTTATCTTTCTTTTTTTCTTTGGGATCTGAGTAAATGATAAATCTTGAAATTATACATCGTTCCTATCAACTTCTACAATTCCCATTCAAATATTTAAAACGTTTAAAATAGGATAGTGTTATTAAAAACAGCAATAGAAATCTTTTTTAGTAATCTTGCATTAAAAAGCCGACGGTACTCGATTTAAAGATGGCAATATTTACAAACCTTTTATGCCAATGGAATTTTAATTACATCGATTTCAATTGCAGATGTAATAAAATCAAAAGTTAATCCAAGCGTGAGTTTATCAGTTTTCGGGACATTCACTATTATTTTCACCAACACAGTTTTCTGTCCGAAAATCAGCTTTTCCGACGGCACTGCAAAAAGTGTTGCCTACAGTTTTGCGCCCAACGGCAGTAACGGAAATCGAATCGCAAATCGAGCGGAAATCTAACTGCCGGAAACACATGCGAACGCGAACGTGTTGCAAACTGAACTGGACTAAAAGTTCGTGGCCGTAAAATTTTTACAATATTGGCAGCGAACGCCGGCAGCGAAGCTGGCGCGCTGCTTTGTGTTTGTTGCTGTGCGCTTGAGTGTGTGTCTGTGTGCGGGTGAGTGATTCTTTTTGTGGGTGTGCGTGAGTTGCCGTTGTGATTTTTCTAGCCGCTTTTCCTTTTGCGTTTTTTGCTCTTAACCAGGGTTGTCGAATCTTTTATTCATTGACTTATAATTAAGTGCTTTTTTGTTTTGCACTACTTTGTTAGTTTTCATGATTAAATTTGATTTGTTTGTGTTAGCTTAAATAGATTTAAATGTAGATTATAAATTGTTTTGAATAATTAAATGAGTAACTTGGTTTTTGACAAAAGTATAAACCTACTCTTTTTTGTAATTAAATGTATTTGTATATTTTATATAAATTTATTTTTGATCTTATACATACATACATATGTATATGCGTAATAACTTTCTTGACTATTTGCTTAAATAAAATGTACATCTAGAAATCTTGCTTTAATAATTTCTAATGTTCGTGTAATTTTATAACACATTGCAAAAGTTGACAATCAAATCCCAAATTCTAAAAAGACGTCTTTCAAAACCAGTCTCTTGTATGCAGCTAAACGTTAAAAGCTATTTCCTTAAAAGTTGTTTCTTCTTCCAATGACTACATACATATGTTTCGCAACATTTGACAACCCTGCACTCAGCTTAGATCTGAGCCACTAAAAGAGGCCAACGAAGGGAAGAAGGAGATGAAATGTAGTAGAGGCATAAAAACATCGTCAACCAAAGCCTCATCATCATCATCGTCATCGTCATTATTGAGAAGCAACCACCAGGCAGTTACATTAAAAGGAATCACCCACCAAAGGGAGCAATCCAACACCGGCCACCCCAACCACCCACCTATCAGAGCAACCCTGCCCACACCCTTTGGTAAACCCCCGTTTCGAGGGCGAGTGTATGAAAAGTTATTGAAATTATGATAAAAATGGATAATTGGCTCACTGGCACCGTCTCCCTCGCTCATGACAAATGGGCGGTACCTAAGCAGCCGGAAAATAATGCGAGACAATATGGCGACGCTGGATTAATAATATTTCGTGAATAGGTGGAAAAGCCACTGGGGTAGGGCTTTGTGGGGATAGACATAATTAATGAAGCAATAAGATACGAAATTACATCGTAGATACATAATAGGTAAAAATATCTGCATTTGGCCAGGAAAAACGATAAAGCAACGCATTTTAATTATTTCTTTTTACCTTTGTAGTATCATAATTTAATAAGTTAATCACCATTAACAACATGCGGATGAATCATTTTTATTTTTTTCGATAAATGACTCTAATGAAAGTTAAAGTTCAATTAGAATAAGAACCATTATGGCGGCCCATGTAGTGACGAAGCGCTCTAGGTGAGAGTGCGAAGGCGACTACTACACATACACGAAGAAATGAAAATCTGCTGTGCTTGGCAAATCTTAACGAGTAATACACCAATGGAAATGTAGTGAAAAACATACTATACATCACTGGCACCATTAATAATTGGTTGAAAACCGATCTTCTCAAATCAAGGTTTTGTGTAAAGTTAAACACTTATTTTGTTCGGTTTGATTAAATTTTTGCAACTAAACGTAATTTGCATTTTTAGATAAGCAATTGAACACTTACTCACTCGTAAATAATTTTATAAAACATACCGAATGAGTAATTTTTGTATAGTGTAACATTTTTTGTCACAAAAGTTGATGTTATACTTCTTTTTAGGCAAATATGCAATCGTCACAGGCTTCTAAAGGTTTTTTCAGTTTTTTAGTGAAAATAAAATTTGTAATCTGTAATCTACCAAATTAGTAATCTATATATGAAAAGTATGTCAACAGCGATTGGACTAAATTAGCTTAGAAATAAAATTGTATTATTTGGATTTTAATTATTTATGTTTAAACGAAGTTTAAACGCGTATTAATACTAATACTAAAATGGCTAAATTAATTAGGTTTATAAATATCTTTAATTAAAGTAGGAATAATTCTAGGAACTTGTTCTTGGCCAAAATCCCCAAACTAAGTTGGCAATACGAACTGTCCATGGCCGCAGCTCAACCCCAAACTCAACCCCAATTAGCCGCCCCTTGGCTCCACCCCTTCGCCTGCCAAACGGGTCTTCAATTTACCGTTTGATAAACTACCCGGAATGCCAACGATCATTACGAGCCAGCGAAACTGGCGGAAACGGAAACGGAAAGACGAAGGAGGCACCAATTAGCGGCCCATCAAAGTAAATCAATGCAAGAGCACGTGAAGCTGGCAGAAAAGGAAAATGCCAAAGAGAACAAAGCAAATGACGAACTTACACACGAAAAAATAAAACAAAGGTATCCTGTTAGCTTTAAAGACACGTTAAAAATGGTAAAAGTTAGTAGGTATGTAGATAAGAGATTTTTTATAACAATAAATTCTTTAAAAATGGTATAACTAAACGATAGCTCGAAATCTTTCTATGCTGTTGCAATCATCATGCCATTTAAAACGATTTAATTTAGGCATATTGAACAAACTTTCAGTATTTAATAAAGAATAAACCAAATTGTTACAAATTGCTTTGTTACCTCGATGCCCAACTTTCGCCTCATCTTTCGAAAATCCAAAGAGGGACAAATTCTAAAATCAGAGCCAGGAATGTGCAGCCAAAAAAGGCTAACGGAGAGGTGGAGTGGTAAAAGTAGAGCTTGGAAACGAGATGGGGATGGAGAGGATCCTTTCGGGTGCTTCGGCGTCACGTTTGTCGTTTCAATCATCATTAGTGCTAATGTACCCACAAGAATTGGCCAGCCACTTGGCGCCGACGCTGACGTCGACGCCAAGCGTCGGCATTTAGCAATGGCGGCCGCAGCAGAGCGAAAGAGAGTGGGGCCAGGACAGGGAAAGAGAAAGGGAGGGAGAGAAAACGGAAAATCAGTTTTAACTAACAGAAAACGCATGTGCTTACATACATACACAAATACTTTTTATATACCCACATTTTATTTTCCATTTATTTACCACAATTTTAATATTTTTTCGAGGTGCAAGCAACAAAAACAACGCGTTTCCCCATAAAACAGACACACACACATGCCGATGCACTAGTGTGCACTGCGCATGCTCTTAAATGGCAGGAGAGAGTTGAAGAGAGGTGTGGGTGTGTTGGAGGTCCTCTGCCGCCGACGCCATTGTTGTTGCGCTTTTGGCCTTTTGATAAACTTCGTCGTCGTCGTCGTCGTCGTTGTTATTTTTGTTGTTGATGCCCTGCGGACGAGAGATAAAATGAGATGAGAGGCGTAATGATGATGATGTCCCTTTTAGGTAGAGGAGGGGGCCAAAAGAGCGGGCCAAGGAGCGTTGCCATAACCATAACCATAACATTTATTTATTTTTATTTAATAAAAACCCCTCTTGCACACAAACATTATAATGTAATCTAATAAATAAAACACAAACAAGCGGCAGGAAACTTTTTTCATTATGAATTATTACGGTGAAAGTGCCAGGAAATAGGAAAACGGAATGAAGGAAAAAGAGAGAAGGGCTCGGAAAACTGGGAAATGAAATTACCGTTAGTCCTTGCACAGGGCTGCAACGCATGGTTTGCTAGGAGAACAGGGTTGCCTACTTTTTGGCTCCATGCAACACTGCGTATGAGTGATATAATTATTATAACACTAAAAATATAAAATGAAGGAATCAAACTAAAATTAAATGGAAAGGAGACGTCTCTTAGAATAGAATAAGGAATAACGGATTAAAAAAAGTTCGAATTCAAGCAAGTTTTTATTACTAAAAAGTGACGTTCAATATTTAAAAAATTGTTAGCACGAACACTAAATATTGAAATGCTAATCTATTCAAATAAAGGCATTTTGTTTTTGTTAATGTGGTTTTTTATCATTTATATCCGAACGCATATTTGAATTTACCGTCCTCTAAATGAGCGGTAAAGAACACTTTCCGCACTTTGTGCGTGCTTCCTGCTATCCTTTCTCATTTAATGAAATATTTTTATTCTTATGGAGCCGCACGACGTTGTGGCACAGGCGCCCCATCAGCTCCACACAGCCCCATATACACACACAATGTGGCAGGAACAAAGTGCCTAGCTGCTCCAACAACCTAATCCTCTGCTGCCCACATCCTTCGCATCCTGCTTGGCTGTTTCTCCTGGCAGGGCTTAATTTTATTAGCCCTCTGCCTTGACTCGGCTTCACCCTCGAATGGCAGCATTCATTTGCCGGGCAGAACATCATCATGAGGTTGAGCAGCCAGCCCCTTTGCTCCTCGCCCATCGGAAAGCGCCCCTTTTGTTCGGGCTGCCTCCTTTTCTTGGCCACTGGCTCACAACAAAATGGACTCAAAAATGCGAGAGGAGCAAAACATTTGCGGCATGTTTTTAATAATGTTGTTTATAATGTTGATTTTCCTCAATTTTATTTGTTCGTATTTTTTGGTATTTTTTCCGCATTCTCCACATCTATTTCTTTTTGATGTATTTGCGCCGAATTCCTTTTATGGGTGGGAATAAACGAAATGTTAATCTGTTTCTTACGGCCTTGAATTGGTAGATACTTTATGCTATGCTGCGTTCAGCTTTATGGCTTTTGAATTTTTAGAGACCTCTCGACGCGCTAAATCAAAGCCCATTCAAAAACTAATTACAAAATCAAAACTTATAATGAGCGGCAAATTAGAAATTTTTCGATTGCCCTCAAAATCAGACAACAAACGGCGAGCAAATCAGGTGAAAGGGCGGCCATTTTGCGATTTTAATTAAATCCGGCTATTCCGGTTGCTCTTCCGCCGCATTTGCTGCCACTTTGCCATTTTGCCACTTGAGTGTGTATGCAACCCGCTTTTGGCCATATTCAAAATGAGTTTTGGTCCCGGTTGGGTTTTTGGCCAAAATACTGCACTCTGCGCTGATGGCGAGCCACTCGAAACAAAAATATTTTCGGCCCCATTTCGTGCGCTTTTAGGTCCGCCAAAAATTAATTTTCATTTTTTGATTCCATTCCAACAGCAAGTGGCGCAAAAATAATGTAAAACCTAAACAGATTTTACGGTGGCTTTCATTGTTTTAATTGGAAATTTATTTGGTTATGTTCGCAGCAGCACTAATAACTGCGTTTTTAATTGCATATTATTGCGTTAAGGGAAAGACGGGTTTTTAGATTTAATTAAAATCTTTGCACTGATGCCATGGTGAAGCAGATTTCTGGCAAATAGGAGATTAAAACAAACCTACTCTTTCTAGTTATGATGTCAAAGAATACATATTTTTGTATATTGATTGGAAAAACAAAGCTTAAGCACATTAGATTACATTATGTTACACTAAGATTATTCAGTACAGATTAAAACAGATATAGTAGGAACGAGACTCGTCAATATTTAAGCTCAGACTATCACTATAACTTAAGGAATATATGTCCGATATAGTAATGCAAGTTAAACGTGGAGTTTTTAATCAAAATCCATTCCCAGAGCCAGAATCAGTTCCTTTACTAACATTTGGATTACTCATCTGGCACACATAAACCAAACATACACCGGTATCTTCGATTGAAGTTAGCTAAATTAAATATTTTGTATAGTCTAGTTAATGAGCGGAATGAAAATTCGATTTTTCTTCATAAAAGTTGATATCGGATTGTATATGGTATGCTTTACCATCAGAAGATTTGGGACTATTTAAGAGCGGCTTTGTTTAATCTGCAATCTTCACAATTTGGTGAATGCCTTGTTCAGTTCCGAAATGTATTTAAAGAGTCTCGAAAGCTGTTGTTTAATGAAATGTATAACTTAAGAATGTCTGCTTTGAATGAAAAAATAAATTACACAGGTAATAACAGAATGAAAACTGAAGGTAGGTAAAAGAAGGTTGTTTAAGCTTAAAATTCAAATAGGTTTTCTGTTGCTTAGCCACTTCCGCAGTAGTTCAGACCTTTTGGCCTGATTCTGATCTGTTCGCGGACCCACCTACTTGGCAGTAACTGAGTGGCCGGGAAAACCGACTTCACTCAAAGGACAAACTTCAGCGTAGGAAAAATCATCCCCTTCGTGGGGGAAAAGTCGCGCTCGCTCATCTCAATCGCCGTCTCTTTCTGTTCCGCTGGGGTAATTGGGGGTTTGCTGCCTCGGTCATAAAGCGTTGGAAATTATGGAAATTAATTGAAATTCCAAGGATGCCGTTTGCTCTTTTGGCGAAACCAACAAATTACCATCATTATGCGAATGCCCCTCTCTTCGCCTTTCTTCGATTTGACTTTGCCGAACTCAAACGTTGCCTAATTTTAGGCGCTGCGGTTGACCAAGCTAGTGCGTATGTTTGTGTGTGAGTTAGTATGTGTGACTGCATTGGTATTTAATTAAGCTAATTAATTATCACGGTCATTATGTGTCTATGTGCATGAACAGTAAAAAGCGAATAAATATGCTGGCGCTTTTGATTGACTGCCAGCGCACTTTACTTTCCCATTTCCCAGGGCTTAAACATATTTTCCGCCACCCAGAAGCCCCTCCACCCCCCCGGAAAACCAACCCCTGCCGGAAGCAACAACAGAAAAAGTCATATTAAAAATCATTCGCTTGTGAAGATCAAAAGCATTCTTTTTCACCGAAATGCCATGAAGAATGATGCTGCGTGGGAAGGGTGGAACGGAGGGAGGGGCAGTGGAAAGGGGGGAGGGGGCGGATTTCCTGTAAGTGAGCTCCTCTCTCATGTTGTCGTTGTCGTTGTTGTTGCTGCTGCCTCTGTTGCTCTCAAGCATTCAACCAAAAATGCATGGCACACACACACTCGCCAACACTCGCATGCACCCACACAGCTCTGTGCACAGAGCCTGCCTACCTATTCGAACGGGTGGCAGAAAGAGAGGGGAAGAGTAAGTGGTCAGAACACTTTAAAAAATGGTTGCGGTTGAAAATTGTAAGCAATAGATTTGGGTTTGAAGTTATGCTTAGTTTATGTCTTATTTTTGAAAATTCGTATTAAATGAAAGTGAACTTTTCTTCTATTCAGTGCATTTCGACTAGGCTTGTTTCTTCGAGTGTGGCAGTCGGAGCACACGTTGAAGTCTTACATGTACTTGTGTGCGTAAGCTCGCTTATTTATTTATGGTTTTTTTCGCATTCAACCACCAAAAACAAGGAGCAGAATACCATATATGTACGTATGTATATGTAAGTACATATAAATATTGCTCGGCCCTGTGCGCATTTATTAAATATTATTGCTCTTGTTCTGCGCTCTACTTGACTTTTTTTATTGCCCATCAATGGCAAGTGGGCGGATAACTGTTCGGCCTGCCCCTCCCACTTTTTTACCGCCCCGCGCTTCTTCTTCATCTTTATGATGCTGGTGTATATAATTGCTTCTGGTCTTGTGGTTGTTGCGATGGCCTTTGTTGTTGTCGCCGCCCTTGCAGCGTTTTATTAATTTTAATGGCTGCCACCAAATGAATAACGGTTAATCAATAAGTGGGTTTCGGCCATTTTGCTAAAGTCTCGACAGGAAGTATCCCCCTCTAACCCAGTACAAATACATATATAAAACGATTATGTTTCCGTGGAAAAAAGGTGTATTTATTTCATGAAACTGTACATTTTTATAAATTACCTTAAAAATATGGGGTTTGACATTTACATTGGCAGTTACAAAATAGATAATTACAAATCTAAAAATATTGGAACTCGAAATTTGATATATGTAAAAACCCTGCAGTTTCGATATCAATTAGTACATTTTATGTTTGTACATACATTACCTAAAGATTATCTTAATATAAAGATCTCAAAATATATTATTTCTTTTTATAATTACGGACTATCATTAAATATTGCCTTAGGACTAATAGTATATAATAGTTATTGCCTAATAGAATATAATACTATCTATGATCTGTTATTTAGCACGCTAAAAATTTAAGCTAAAATTAACGTGCAATACACTTTTATTTGAATTTAATAGGTAGTAAGGTAAGTAATATTAATCTGAACCTTTTTGTAGGAAGAAACTGAACCGTGGTCTTCCTCCTACTTAGAGTGTAAGACCTTAAAAATCCGACCTCAAAGCGGAAGTTCAGAAATTCAGCTTTGAATCAATATTTGCCAAAAGCAGGTCTGCGGATAGGCCATAAATCAGTTGGCAATTACTGAGTGTGTACAACCCCCAACCCGCTTAATTAGATGCGCCCATGAGGCATCTGCACCTGCAGCCTGAGCCAAACAATCGCATTTTCCACAGTTCCCATGGACTGCACGCCGTAATCGCATTGCGGCATTGTCGCAACTTGCGGCACAAATAAACCACCCCGCCGCTTAGTGACTCCCGGATGCGAGTCGGGATTCCCCGGCTAAGGCCATCATCAAGTGGCGCAAATTACAGATCAAACAGCCAGTCTGTCGGTCGGGGGTGGAATCCGGGGGAAGGACCTCGTTGTTTTGGGTGACCATTTGTCAAGAAGGATGACAACATTACGCTGGAAATTAAATAGCGTAATAAAAGGGTGACTTAATTTGTTTTTTGCCCAAACGGCGGACGCAGCCACTTGTCGCTCGATGAGATGAGCTGTGAACACGTGCTTGCCTTCCAATAAAATATATTTCTATATATTTTTAGCGAGATGCCAGCCTTTTATATGCCGCCCAGGCAGGATATTGAAATTGTTGGCATTGTCAACCCCGCGATAAAGCGGCAATTACGTGTATCTAATAAAGGATAACAGTGGTACAGACTGAAACCCAAAGTGGGTAAGCCGGTTCCGGAGGGGGCTTAGATTTAAGTAGCTGATAATGCCGAGGTTGACGCGTGACGACCAATTCCACGGTATTTTAATAACAATCCGAACAGTAAAAGTCAGTTTTAATCACCGACAACGAGCTTACTTTGCCATTTGCATCAAAAAGGGTGCACTACAGTACGTATGGCAATTGTATTTAAGCTACGTATGCTTAATCTAAACATTCAAGTTATTATAGATTCCGAGATCTCGACATTCATACGGACAGTTGGAAAGATAGACGGACGTGGGCAGATCGACATTATAGACTCCGAAACGCTCGATTTAGTGAACCTTTTAATTTTCGAGTAAAGGGAATATAAAGTTAAAGTTAAGTTCAAGCTATAATAAACCTTTATATTCGCATACTTTAGTTTCTCATAAAATACACATAATTTATTAGGTTGGAAAAATAAACGATTCTGATTTTATTTTGCCTACCTCCTTGAAAGATGGCATTTTATGTAATGTATAATTTCACGAAAAGTGCCGTTATACATTTAATAATTTATACAATTAAAAACTATAACATCTGAAGAAGTGCTCCCACTCCTGGCAGAATATTGCTACTTTCCAACAGACTACCCACCAGAAGGCAGCCCACAAATCAGCGCTGGAAAGAATGCTCCAAATTTCGCCCAAGCTGCTCCGACGCACACTAATAAGTTAATCAAACTAATGGCAGTGAAGAGGAGCAGGCACTTGCCGCACTTGGGGCGAGCAAGGGGTAAATATCTCTGTTGTCAGTTGGCAGCTATAAATTCCGCACATGCCCCGCCCCCAACCTCCCCAACCTAACGCACCCCATCCGAAAGAGCTAAGTAAGCTGTAAGCTATGAAAAGGGTTGTTGCTGCTGGTGGCTCGTCGTCTGCTGTGGAATGCCGAAGGAGCTGCTGCTTCCGCCGCGGCACGAGCATGTTAATTGCCCCCGACCGACGTTGCCAGGTTCAGGATGGCCCCCTGGCCATGGCTTTTGGGCCAAGTCACAACTTGCACCACAAAGTTCTTAAAAAGTGACGCACGCTTTGCTCGCTTTTCGTTTTAATTAAAAGTCAGAGCCAGTTGCAAGAAGGGATTGCGGAACGTTATGGTTATGACCATTGACCATTGGTCAGTTGAGCTCTGTTAAGCCATCTAAATTGGCTAAAGAGCTTGGACTCTTTGGCATTGCCGGTCACTTGGCAACAATCACTGCACAGCCAGCACGACTGAAGGGATGGGTAAAAAGATTTTACTCGTGTGTTACATGTGAGGCGGCTTTATTCATTAGTCAACTTTTCTCCTATCTCTGTGGCAAAAAGAGGGAAAAACTTAAGGCGATAAACAACGAACCAAAAAGTTGTGGACCATAGACAACATTTTCCTTTGATCCATAATTACAGGAATTTGTGCATTCTGTGTGCTTATATCCTTAGGGCTTAATTAAATATACCTACAACATAATTTGTATTAAATATTATTCAAAATGCTTTTCATGCACTTATCTTCTTGCATATCTAATAACAAGCCAGTAAAATATTTCTGTCTCACAACAGTGACTAAATTATATAAAAACAATATTTTTATTTATGTATATTAAAACTCCCTTAATCTTACGAGGGTAAACTACTTTTAATGTTATCTTTTTTAACAAATACGAAAACTACTCATCTTCGCCCAATGAGGGCTTAATTATTCCCTTGCCGTAATAAGCAGTGAGAGCAACCATTCGGGTGTCCAGATAGTTGTGCTCCACCTCGCACTGCTGCCCAGCTCCACTCAAGGCGACCACCTGCTTCATATTGGCGTTCCGTGGTAGGAAGAAGGCCACGTCAGCCGTCAGGCGGCGAGAGAGCTGCATCAGATTGCTGGCGCCCACGGGCAACAGACTTGTCTCAATATCGAAGGTGGCCTGCTTCTGGTAGTCGGGACCACCCCAGGGAGGGCTCAGGAAAACTACATTTGGGCGCAGCTTTGTAGTGGCCGCAAACTGCAGAAAATCGGCGTTGATGAACTCGATCTTGTGGGCCACACCGTAAATGCCGGCATTATGCTTGGCCATGGCCAGCTTCTCAGCATCGATGTCCACAGCAATTACACGTCCACAGGTGTTTGCGAACTGAATGGCATTGCCGCCGCACCCACAAAAAGCATCTACGATTACGTCGCAGGCCAGTCGACGGGCCGTTTGTTTAGCAATCTTCTCGGGAGTCACCGAGAACCAGCTCTCGCGGTCCAGACGAATGCCCTGATCGAAACGGGAGAACAGGGAGAATCGCTTGACCCAGTACTTGACCATTTTGTTGTTATCCTCTTGCATAAACTCAGGCATTCTGGCCTTGAGCTTGTTCATTTGTCTTTGCCGTCGTTTGCTCTTTTTGATAAAACCGCTCTGAACGCCATGCAAAACCTCGTTTTCCCCGTTTTCCATGATTAACAGATCCCCACTGTCCTCGCTATCGCTGCTAGAGGGTTCGTACTGTGTCTTTCTTTCCTTTCGGGTAATTGTATCTGCCTTCGACGCAAATGCTGTTGGCAATCCGAGAAGGCGCAACTGTTTTTCTTCGTCACAATCTTCAGGATCGTCGTTGGCAGTCAAGTATGATTTGACCTTTTCTTTTTCTGAGGTCCTTTGCTGTTTCGATTTCGTTGGCTTTTTTTGAAGGCTTAAGTTCTGTAAATCCTGCTCAACATCTTGTGGGTTTTCATCTTCGTGAAGGCCAAATGATTTGGCCAAATCGTGTTGGTAGTTCTCAAAGGCAGAGCTAAATATATACCAGAACTTGGCACTGGAATCACTGGCGTGCTTCTCCCACAGTTCCTGCCAGAGTCCTTGCTCCTCCGACGAGACAACCTCGATAAGATCTCTGTATTCGGGAAACCGCTTGTGCCACTTTTGCTCTAGTAGCTTATGCCCCTCACGCTGCCAGAATTCTTCCCAGGCAACGTTTTGAATGCCCTCCCAATTGCAATGGTTCCAGTCCAGATCGTTACCAAAGAGCTGACTGAATATGTAGAACTGCGGATTGGTTCGCGAGGTGGTCAGGTAGTGTGTGTTCATTTCTCGGTCAGACTTCTCATCTCCAGACGGCGAGTCAGAAAGTCCTCGGCTCTGTCGATCACCTGGATGTACCACAAATCGATGGCCGGTCTGTAGGTGGCACGTAGGGCGGTGAGATACTGTGCTTGGGCCAACGGATTGTTGGACAGGCTGTTGATCTTGTCGTATACTCCGCCGGCGGTCAGCTTGGGACCTTTGGGATTCTGCACATTATGAAGCACCACTTCACCGCGCACAATGCAATAGCGGCCGGCACTCACGCGCTGTTTGACGATTTTGTCATGGGTAAGACCCAGAATAAGCACGGATATGGTGCCCTCGTCCAAGGAGTACTTCCTAAAAGGTTCAACATCTATGGTAATAATCGAATGGGTATATGATCTAGAAATACTAACTTTGGCAGACACTTAACGCGCACGTTTTCCAGCCGGTATTGATTCGACTTGAACGCTAGCCGTCCAATTACTGCGCACTGCCCGTAATGCAGGTTGTGATAGGAGGTTTCCAGCTCAAGTTCCTCCACCAGCAGGGTCTTGAAAAAGTAGCAGTACTTGGGAGTTCTCGAGGAAGCGACTTCTGGCCCCAGGGACATAACTTTCCTGGAAGAAGACCAAGAATTCTGAACAAAATCAAAACACCCGAAATGATAAACTGTGCATGTCTGCTAGTGTGGCCATCGCAAATAAACACGATGTGACCAAGCTATCGATAGCTTCTTCGCAATTTATCGCTTTGCTTTTCTCATCACTAAAACCAACGGCATTTTATTGTAAAAATTAGAATTTGTTAATAAAAGTATAATTAGAACTATTCATTATGTCTTTTATGAACCCCGTGGATATGGTGGATGAGGACGCCGCCGACCTGCAGTTTCCCAAAGGTAACAGACGCCCCACACTAACCGAGTCCCAACTTACAAGTGAAACTGGCTGAAACCTTTGGCATCGAGTGCCCCAAAAGCGGCACTCCTCCACATGTTTACCACACTGAATTGCCTCTTTGCAGCTGAGCCACTTGGGGAACAGGTCAAGCGGTTCACCCATGCACAGCAGGATGAAAACACCAGGAGCTCCTTGGTTTTGTATAATTCCCACACGCTACACAGGTATTTGGAGGAGCTGGAGGAAGTGACGCGGGATAAGAATTGCAGTGTGCCATCGGCTTCAAAAGATGCAAACCGCTGTGCCACGTGTCGTTGTAGTCTCGCAGAGCCGTACATAAAGTGCTCCGAGTGCCTGGACACCCTGCTGTGCCTGCAATGTTTCTCGCGAGGAAAGGAGGCATTTTCCCACCGCAATAACCACGCCTACATCATAGTCCGCGACAACATACAGGTTTTCGCAGAAGAGCCGCATTGGACGGCCCGCGACGAGCGAATCCTGTTAAAGACACTGCGCACCCACGGCTATGGCAACTGGGAGGCGGTATCCCAGGCCCTTGACCAGCGCCACGAACCCACTGAAGTGCGACGCCACTACCACGATTGTTATTTTGGCGGGATATTTGAGCGACTGCTCAATTTGCAGCACGCAAGGCATAGCTATCTCCCCGAGAAAATGCCGTATGTCTTCAAAATGCGCAGCTTGGATCCACCACGTCATGACGATATCGCCTCAATGCAGTTTAAACTAAGCGCAGGCTATCGCTGTGCAAGGGGCGACTTCGACACTCCGTACGACACCTCCGCAGAGAGTCTCATTTCTATTATGGTGGATCATAGGAACAGGGACGACGACCACGAGACGCCTGAGAGCGACTTTGAGCGTGAAGTGACAGAGGAACTGCAGTTGGGACTGGTTCGGGCATACAACAATCGCCTGAGGTGTGATCTTATAACAGCTTACTACAACAGTGAAACAAAACTAATGATCCATTATTAATTACAGAGAGCGTCAGCGTCGTTACAAGATCATGAAGCAGCATGGTCTCATAATGCCCAATCGCACTGTCAGCTGGATTTCCAAGTACGTGCACGCCTTTAGCAGCGATGCAAGTTGCATGCGTTTCTTGGGCTTCATGCAGATATGTCCCGACCCCATTAAGTTCGATATGCTCCTGGAGTCCCTGCGTTATTATCGGGAGCTGCATAGCCGGCTGCACAAGCTATACGATCTGCGAGAGCACGGCGTTCGCACTCATTCTGGAGCCAAAATATATGCCCGTCTGTGCAAAGAACGTCAGCAGGCTCAGCGAGATTACAGCAGGCAGAAGCAAACAGATGCTTTCGACTGGCAGCAATTGGTGCAGCATTATGAGAGCAATAGGAGCGGTGATCCCGGGCCCCTGGCCATTAACTCCAAGTTATATGCTATTAACACGCGGCGCAAGGCCAGTCCTATTGAGATTGGAGGTAGTAAACACCAATTCATTGCATGAAACCAACTTAATGTGGTTTTTCCATATTCCCAGATCTTCCTGGTTACACCAAACTGGATGATGGCGAGCGAAAGTTGTGCAGTGTGGCTCGTTTGGTTCCGCAATCGTACTTGGAGTACAAGAACCAACTGGTTACGGAACAAGCAAAGCTCGGATATCTGCGATTGGCCGATGCGCGACGTCTCATCAAAATAGATGTGAACAAAACGCGCCAGATCTACGATTTTCTGCTGGAACACGGCCATATCAGCAGACCACCTTCCTATGGCTAGGGCTAAATTTTTCTCCAATGTTTCACTTGTAAATTTCCTGAAAGTCGTCCAGTACCAAATTCTGAACAAACACTGTTTGTTTGGTCTTCGTTTCAGAGTTTGAAAATGCCGAGACGCTGCTGATATCGGAGGTGCACATGCTTCTCGATCACCGCAAGCGACAAAACGAATCCGCCGACGAGGAGCAAGAGTTCTCAGAAGTCTTCATGAAGACGTACGCCTACACGGATAGTTTTCGGAAGTTTAAAAACAAGGAGACCATAATGTCTGTGCGAAGGTAGTTTAGCAATACCAAACAAAGCTCGTTCGAATAGTAATATTAAATTATGTTATATTTAGCTTGCTGATGCAGAAAAAGCTTCACAAATTCGAGCTGGCCGCCCTTGGAAATTTGTGTCCAGAGGCGCCCGAGGAGGCCAAAGCACTGATTCCTTCACTGGAGGGTCGTTTTGAGGACGAGGAGCTGCGCCAAATTCTGGACGATATCGGCACTAAACGCAGCTTACAATACTAATTACTACGTATAAATATAGCTTAGGTATAAAGTCATGGTCCATATACACATTCAAGTCAAGAAAGGCGAGAATTTTACTTTTAAGGGCAGATGGCACCAAGTAATAAAATCAACAAAGCCTGAATAAAATGAATAACATATTTTCTATTAAATGAAATTATTACTTAGCTACAAAAATGAAAATTGAACTTACCGCGTTAATAGAATTGCTAGTCTAGTGTTGCCGGACTGCTCTCATGAAAAGACAGATAACTTATCGAAATCGAGAGCCCATCTGGCAACTATCTGAAACGCCCGCACTTGCAATTGTTTTCTTTTTCGCAATAATTGCAAGCGGCCAATATTTCACAATGAACAAAGACAACTCCAGCATGAAAATGGATCCCCAGCTAGCCCTGCGACTGCTGGCTGATGGCGGAGTCCTGGTCATCGCCGGTGTACCCGAGGGCACGGAATTTGGCATTGATCTGTGTGCTTACACCATTGGTCCGGATTTCCGAGGCGTCAAGATGATTCCACCCGGAGTCCACTATGTATGGTGCTCCTCCCGAGGTCCCTACGGCGATGCAGCTCCTCGTGTCGGATTCGTGCACTTCTTTCATCCGAATGAGATTGTCGTAAGAGAATGGGACCACGAACTGGAAGAACTGCGCCCTCGGAGGATTGCCGAACCGGAAGTGGAGCGAGACCGAATCCGCAAAAACCTGGCCCAACTGGAGCGTGTGCTGGCGCCGTACGACTATCGTTACGTGGTTCAGTGGAAGGAACTCACCGGCAGCGTGACGGAGTCATGCGTGAATCGCTGTCGTCCCTCAGAAGGGACCATCCGTACGAACATCGAACTGCAATCCTGTCCGGACGCAGATCGGCCGCGCGGAGGAGCCGCTACTGGCAGTATCAGCCGCCGGAATGCTGCAGCTCGGCTTCTCTTAGATGAGAGCGAACTTCTGCCGGACCTAAAACCCGTGGAAGGAACAGCTCCGCGCTTCAGTACTGTACCCCTGCGTGTTCCACACGATGCCCAGCCCGCTGAAGTTTCCCGCCACGCCTTGGATTGCATAGATGCTGTTGACAAACTGCTCGAAGGCTTCGAAACCGATGATGGACTCATTGAGGAACTGCAGCTGGCCTACGCATTTTTCCTTGTGGGCTATTCTGTGGAGTCGCTGGCCCACTGGCGCAAGCTTCTGGGCTTGCTTGCTCACTCGCAAACAGCGGTCACAAAGCATAAGTTAACGTACATGAAGTACAGCGAGGTTTTGGCCCACCAACTGCCCCACCTGCCCGAGGAGCTGATGGTGCCTGGTCCGCATAACACCGTCTACAAAGACGTACGCGAACTGCTGGTCAATCTGCATGCGGGCGGTTTAAGTGTCAGCGCTGAGCGGCTGACGAAGCGGCTGGAGAAAAAGTTGGGATGGGAATTTGAGGGCCTGCTGGACGAGGACCCCGAGGACCAGCCTGTAGTTATCGAACTCCCGGAGGCCTAGGAGAAAAGCGCTATGCTTTCGAAATGTAATTCATATATTTGTAATACAATGGACTGAAACTGATCTATATTTATTTATACTTTAACGCAGCGAGTGCTGGGTGCGCAGGTAATTCCACAGATCCCGAGCCGTGCGGATGCTGACCATAAATTGGCACAACTTCGTCTCGATCAGGCATAGAATCAAAAACTTGGCTCGCTTGTCCTTCAGCAGGGACTGCAAGGAGTATGCGGCATGGGTTTGCTGTAAGCTTAGGCGGTGCCACTCACCTCCTCGTTGTTCTCGGGACCATTCTCCACCACCGTCCAGAGTTCTTCCGACTCCAGATACGCCCGCACCGTCATCGACCAGGCCTTGTAGTTGTCCAAACCTTTGAGCTTCTCAATTTGCAGCTGCAGTGCCATCTCCGAGACTCGAGCAACGTTTTGCAACTAATCCGCATTCAGGTCTTTTGCTATTTCTTTACCTTTGCCTCTTCCAGCTGTTGTCCAGATTTCAAATATAGATATCTGAGAATTTGTATCTGTATGCATCGGCTTTTCCATTGTGCACATCAGCAAGCTGAAAACAATGGCCACTAGACCCACTTTTCTTGTTGCTTCTGGCCCAACGACATTGAGCTTAAGTGGACACTTCTGATTTGACGCAGAAACGTTGTCGCTTTCTTCTTTGCCTGCCTGCCTATATTTTGCAATGACCACAGACTAGCGTTTTAGTTTGGCACATATTTATTTTGAGCACCAGCAGTACGCTTTCTAAGCTGGCATCCTTTGGATATATCAATACTTGTAAGGTACGAAACTTATCATCTCGGATAAGGCTCCGTACTGCGAGCTAATAATTAATTACTGAAGTGGCTTTGATGTCGATTTATTGCTGTGCTTGATTAGCAAATGATAATGCTGATAAAATACGAATTTGTCTGCAAATCTATATTGTAAACTTCAGTAATAGGTAGGTTATCTTATGATAACATTTCTCTAAACTTCTGAATGCGTTAAATCGAGAAAAGCGTCAAAAAACGTTAGAAAAATGGAAAGGAATCGTTGTCAAAACAAAAGATTTTATTGTTATTCATAGGCGACTCCCCGCAAAATAATAAACTATCTATTAAAGCCATTGTGTCGATAAGAAGAATTTGTCTATATTTTCAATCTTTCGATGATTGCCAGTGAGCATTTGAACAAGCCCATAAAAACACGAGCCCCAAATTCAATTAACAATAAATTGAGATGGCCAATTGTTGTTTTTTTATGAATTTTATTTGAAATGAATACGAATGTCAGTTTTAGCTGCTGGTTTCTTGTATTGCTGTTGTTGTTCCGTTCAAGAATGTGGCTGTTGTTGCTGCCTCGGCTGATTTATGCTTAATTAACTTTCTGCACGGGCCTTTTCTATTTGGCGACTGCAAAATATTAGTCTGCCTTCTTTCCTTTACTTTTTGCGCGCCTCATGTATTAAAAAACAAAATCCAAAACCAAAAAACCACGGGAAAGAGCTGCGAATAAGCTCGTGCGAAAATTCTCCTGTAGCTGCTCAGCTCATCAGCTCATGTCATTCCTTCGCTAATCACGCAAACACGCTACAGATAAGGCTGCCGATGATGTTGTTCTTGTGGGGGATCTCTTGGTTTACTGGACTTCAGGCTAAATCAAATGATACTCGTCTGTGGCGGTTGTGGTGTGGGTTTCCGTCCAGGTTTCTGTCTGGGGGTTTTGGACATGGGGGGGGGAGCGGAATCGGAATCTCGGAGGCGGGGTTAGTTGGGGGGCGGAGGGTGGAAAAGTTCGAAATCTCTACAAATTACATAAGTGGTAGGCATAGAAAATATACAAGTATATATGTATACAATATATATATATATATGTACCGTTGTTTTTGTTTTGTATTCTTTTTTGTTTCTTGTATTTAGCAACTACAAATACTTTTCTATATTATTAATATGTTTTCTTTGTTGCGCAAGGTAAGAGATGAAGAAAATTGGTTGCGATTGCGATGGAGAACTCAAAACGAAAAACAGAAATCAACCAAATTCCCGTTCGATTATTTGGTTTCTTTTGATTTGACCATGCGTGTGAGTGTGAATGGGAGTGTGAGAGCAAGGAAACGTTAAGGGAAAACAAACGGCTCGTATGCGTAATATGGGTGTCTGTGTGTGTTTGTGTGTCTGTGCGGGTGTGTCGGTGTTTTTGAACAGTACACTTACATACATACAAATTTAAGCTTAAGAATTCGTTTTGAATTTCGCTTAACTAACATTCCTTTTTCTCATTTAATATAGTTTTTAGCTTTTGCGTCTTTCATTCTGTTTGCTCATTTCGTTTCGTTTACTCCATTTAAGTTTTATTCATGTATTAAATTTAAATTAATTGCTGTATTTTTTCCTTACATTTTCGACTTTATGTTTTACTTTTACGTTTGCGCTTATTAAATCGTTTTTCGTTTTTATTTCCTCGTTCTCACGTTTATTATTGGCTTAAAATTAAAGTTGTATTTTACGTGTTGCTGTCGTATTTAAAGTTTGTTTTAAAAATTAATGCATGCCAACTCGATGAAATTTGCTTTGTGATTTACTCGTGTGAGTGATTGTTTCTCGATTTTCGTTCTTTTCCTGCTTGTGTTGTCTTGTGGTTTAAATGAAGTTTATTTGTTTTGTTTCGTTTTTGCTTCTCATAATTAAATATAATATTTATTTAAATATAATATAATGCTTGGTTTTCGAATGCAAAAAATTCAAATGTAGTAGAGTTGATGTTGCAGTTTTCTAACGTGGAGGAGCCAAATCGCGAAGCGACCACAACTTAATAGTACCGCGAGTTCTTTTCGTTGCGATTCTGTGCCGCAGCAACAGCCGCGCCACGCCCACCAGGCCGCCCAATTTTCAAACATTTAGTTTGGTTTGTTTTTTCTGTTTTTGTGCTGTTGCTTTCCATGCTGTTTATTGTTGATGACAAATTGTTGCTGCTGGTTTGCTTGCTGTTTTTATGTTGCTGCTGCTGTTGCTGTTGTTACTTTTGTGATCGGCTGCTATGGTTATCGTTCGTCGGCGGCATTGGGATGTTGTTCCTGCCGTGTTGGTTCCATGTTGTTGTTCTTGATGTTGCTGTCGTGTTTTTGTTGTTGTATGCATATATATTATATGGTATTATATTTACTTTAGAAGGTATATAATGTGTTTTAAATGGAAGGGCGGGGGTTTACTTAAATTACGACACGTCCTGATCCTCAACATCCTGGATTTGCTCTTTGGGCTCGCCATCACCTGCGTTGGGGTCTACTTCTTAGTATAATATTTAGAACTTAATAACGGAGCCGAACAAGTGGGTGTGATTACAACTTACCTTCTGCCTGCATATCGGACGTCCATAATGTGAGGTTGTCGCGCAGCAGCTGCATGATGAGTGTCGAGTCTTTGTAGCTCTCTTCACTCAGCGTATCCAACTCGGCAATGGCATCATCGAAAGCGGCTTTCGCCAAGCGGCAAGCGCGGTCCGGCGAGTTGAGAATCTCATAGTAGAACACCTACAATGATTTCAAAAATACGGAATTCATGAGACATGGTGTCTTTAAGGACTTCCTAGTCAATCACTCACCGAGAAGTTCAATGCCAAGCCCAAGCGGATGGGGTGTGTTGGGGGCAGATCGTTCATGGCAATGTCGCTGGCCGCCTTGTAGGCAATCAGCGAGTTCTCCGCCGCATCCTTGCGGTCCGAGCCGGTGGCGAACTCGGCCAGGTAGCGATGGTAGTCGCCCTTCATCTTATAGTAGAATACTTTGCTTTCGCCGGATGTGGCGCATGGAATGAGATGCTTCTCGAGCACGTTCAGAATATCCGAGCAGATGTCGCGCAGCTCCTTCTCCACCTGTCCGCGGTAGGTTTTGATCATCTCCAGTTTCTCCTCAGCCCCCTTGTTCTCCTCCTTCTGTTCGATCGAGGTGATGATGCGCCACGAAGCTCGGCGTGCTCCGATCACATTCTTGTACGCCACCGACAGCAGATTTCGCTCCTCGACGGTCAGCTCTACGTCCATGGAGGCGACCTTCTTCATGGCCTCCACCATTTCTGTAATGGACACAAAAAATAAAAGGTGTGGACTTTAGTATACAAGAGTACATTTTAAACCCGCTTATGTTTACAATAATAAGGTGCAACATCTATAACCAAATTTAGCGGCATGCACATTACTGCTATCTAAGCCTGTAAGCAATGCCTAAAGCAAATATACATCATATAACATATAGTTCATATGAGTCATTTAAAAACAAAGTGTTCATAATGAAGTAATGTTTATGATGTAATCTACAGAATGCTATCAGACGCTTTTTTATTAACAACTTCGTAGAATACAAATGTTTTAAGGATTCGTCATATAATTTTGAAGTGCATTCGTATGCTATTTATAAACTTTTTTTCATGCTAATATTAAAAACGAAAAACATTTGAATAAGAAAACTAAACGTAAATGAAGATTTATACGAATTTACATGATATATATTTCAGTAGATAATTTGAATTGTATCCAAGGTATGGAAGGCTTGTTATCTGGACTTTCCTTACCCTTGTCCTTGTCCCCGCGGCTGCTTAGACTACCTATTTTCTATTTCTTATCGGCGACACGCCCAATCCGCGATGATATATTCATGCACATATATTTATGCATTACTTGGCGTTGCGTCTACGCCCGATTTAACTGGTTCTGTCATGCCAATACAGGGCCACCCAATCAGCCGGTGATAAGGGCTTCCGCCACATTGCTGCACCCAATCCTATCGGCCCCATCGGGCATCTCTATCTGCGTCTGCATCACCATCTAAAACTGCGTCATGAATCACATGTTCGGAACTCGGCACGGAAGCAAACAAGGAGCTCGTATATCACAGTAAAGTGAGTAGGTTAAGAGCTGATATCATTTTGGGTTTTCATTTCCTTTTCGAGCCAGTTTAGTGAAATCTAAATATATTTTTGGCGTTTAATTTTAATGCTTTTCGGCCTTATGATTAATATTTCAATTAAGGAAGATAAGTTATAATATCTGGCCGAGGGAAATGTATAACACTACGGAGCCAAATCATCTAAATTAACATTGCAGTGCTGTCTCGGGAAAAGCAGTTGCAGCCAACTATCTCGGGCATATCTTGTTGATAACAATACAAAGCTATACTACGGAAATATTGTAATTGTAGCGCGTTTGCTGACTTGCATAGTCTGCCCTTTCGCTCGCACCCGCTGCCCGTCAGCTGCTGACGTATTTCGCACACAAACACCCACACAAACGCACACAGAGACATCGAGACATTTGCCGACTGTCTGCTTATTAGTGCGGTTGTTGTTGTAGCACGTATTTGTGAAAATTGCCAATAAAGTTGCATGATTCACGAACTTTTGTGGCTACGATCTAACTTCAAACATTGTTGTTTGCATTGGCAGGTTGTTTGTAGCCGATGCGTTGGAAATGTGCACACACATTTTACGACGAGTGCAAGCGAGGCTTACTTACGCATAAAAACTGATTGGGGGAGATGTGGGGAGCAGGTCGGCGCTGGGTGGCGTTTGGGGGTGGTGGCTGGGATTTTTCCAGCTTTAAAAGTATACCGCACATGTTGCTTAGTAGTAAGTAATCCACTACCAATTATGAGACATGCGCGTCAGCACAGTCACTAAATAATGTACATATAGAAAGGCGAAAATCAATAAAAGCGTCCCAAAAATAAAGAACCAAGTCCCGCGGGGATGATAAATCATTTGCGGACCCACAAAATGGGGAAAAGAAATGGAAACTTCTCGAATCATCTAAACTTTCAGGAGAAACTGCAAAGTTCACGAAATAGTAGCAAATATGTTATTACGAAAAAACTAGATAGATGTTTCCAATACTAGACATTTGGTCAATGCAATGTATCTTTGCAATGTATAAGTACAAAACTGATTCCAAGTAGTTTCTTGAGAATTTAATGCCAAGCAGCATTCACAATGTTGTTCATAAAAAATGATTACAAGTAAAAAAAAAAAAAAGAACATGGCCATTTAAAATCCGATGTTTTTTTGGAAAAACAAAAAGTAATGGAATATGATAAACTGGCGACAACCCTGCAATAGTAACCCACCACCACCCACCGACGAAACATCCAAAAATATAAAAGTCACGCGAGCTGGAATGGAAGATTGGAGCGAAATAGGGAGCAAAAGGAATGGGCAGGATTCCACCCCCTCCTATCACACACCCCACCCCATGCGATCCGTCCCCTCCCTTATCAGCCGCCTGTGGGTGTGTCTTGCGCTCGTGTGTGTGTGTGTAAGTGGCATAAGGGCGCAGCAGCTGAAAAACATGCGCACATACCGTTACAGCGAGCAGAGAATGTGTAATTAGACAAAGGAAGCAGCAACAACAGCGCCTAAAATGGTGCAATTCGAGCAAAAAGCGAGCAACAAACAAAACACACCTAACACCACCCCCACCCACCGCCCATCAATCAACTTTATGTATGCTACTTTTTCCACTCATTTTTTGTCTGCCTTTTGCGCATATTGACGACATTGACGAGAACGAACATCAACGGAAAAAGCAGCGCGCGACCTCGAAAAAAATGTAGATAGAACGCAGAGAGCGCAAGATGGAAGGAGCACGGAGAGGGGGATGGGGGCACAGGGGGCAGCACCTGAGAAAGCACACTTAAAGGCTGACGTTAATGTGTGCAGAAAAGGGGAGTGGAGAGGAGATCATGGGGCGGAGGGCGAGGCAAGTTCAGATTGGGGGCGCAGACATTGCCGGCTGGCGGCTTCGCCGCTCCGCTCTTCACCGCTCTTTCTCTCTTTGTGCGCCCTGGTATTGGTGCTCCAGCGTGAGCTCCACCGCAAAATGTCCAAGTGCGACAAGGCCAACGCCAAGTGCTGCACACCAACACACACCAATGGGCGAAAATAAGAAGACAAACATGTGATACAGACACAAATATCCCCAGTGGTGTATGTATGCATGTTTGTGTGTGCTAATAGTTGATTGACTTCTTTGCCGCCGCCACCGCCCGTTAATGTTGTCAGTTTTGCAGGCAATTAGTTGCAGAGTACTGTTGCAATTATTGTTGCTATATTCGCTGCCCAAGTACAGCAACAAAAAGAAGCAGGAGACGTAGGAATCAAACCAAACCAAATGTTTGTTAACTTTTTACAGCCACTGTGCAGCGTCGCCGACACTAAGACACACTAGCTATCTCGTTTTAGCACATGCAGCGTTTACGGCAATTGGTTAAGCGCGCGCTTTTTGCAAATGCCGAATTCGCCGTCCTCCTCCCACGACGGCTATCTTTGCATTTTGAGCTGCCTTTTTAATTAATTGGAGTATTTTTAATTAAATATAAGCTAAGGCTACTGCAAAAGCAACAATAAAAACCGCCCGGCAGACACTCATCGGCTCACGCACACTTTCATGCACAAACACACATACACACACGCATACATGCGCAAAAAGCATGAGTAATGCGAGAGTAACAGAAGAAGCAGAGAAAAATGTATATTTCCTTTTTTTCGCATTATCAGACAGGGTTGCCAAGTGGCCGCATAACTGCTTGCAACTAGCCGCAACTAATTTGCATAAATAACGAATTAAGCAATAGGCTGAAAGTGAGAGAGGGAGACAGCCGGCGACACAATCGATTCATTCATCGATTTTTCGCAGCAACGGCATGGTGACGACGCCGCTGCTGCTGCGCATGAAAAGCACATTTCGTGGAAAAAAGGGGGTCTGAAAGAGAGGACTGCCCCATTCCCCTGCCCCACAATCATTGATTTTGGGTGTGGAATAAATGTATTTAACAAAATAGAAACCCCAAAAAAAATGTGTCGTTTCTAGAAAGTTACGCCTTGACTACTAAGAAAAAGAAAAAAAAAAAACGAACTGGAAACAACTACAAACCGCCCTTAGCAACCAAGGAAGAAAATGAAATGTTGGCTGCCGCGCAGCCCTCGCTCGCAACGCCAAATACACAAAATTTCCCCCTCTAAACTAATACTACATAGTTCCAAAAAGAATGAATAGAAGTAGAAGAGCAAACTATTCGCAGTAAATTATAATACGCAATTCCGTTTCTTTCTCTTTTTGTGCAAAACCACGCGAATTTTTGCCGGTAAAAATCAGGTTTTACACTCTGTTCATCTCTTTTCGTTCTTCCGACGCTCTGCTTCTTCTTCCACTTCTTTCTGCTTCCTCCACCTCCCGTCCTTCTCCGTCTTTTCGCAAGAAATACTACTCATCGCGACGCTGCGTCGCTTCAACTGCAGCTACTCCGAAGAAAATTTAAAATTTCCATCATTTTCTCTGGCCGAAAACTTTTTAATTGGAAAATTCGGATGAAAAGTGGCGCTGCAGACTTTTCAACGACCACGCGACGACGCAATGAATCGGGAAGAAAAAAATCTCAGGCGACCCCTCCCCAAAGCGTTGGCGCTCCTCAGTCGAGAAAATTTTCCCTACTCTACTCGCATTTTTCTACCGTTTTCTACCATTTTTTTTTTCTCAATTTGTAGACACTACTCACCGTCGTAGCGCTCGGCCTGTTCGGCCAGCTTTGCCTTGTACACGTTATTCTCGCGCTCAGTCATTGTGTTGAAGCCTTTTCGGTTAAATTAATCCACAGAAAAAATTATTTAAATGCTCCCGGTACGTGCGGCGTCGATTTTGCTTGCTGCTTGCTGCCTTTGATTCGTCGCCTTCTTTTTTTCTCTACTTCTCGAGCGGTGTGACCGTGTCGGGCGGCGGGTGAAACACTAAAATTGATGGGCGATGGCCCGATGAGCGCCTAAAAAACGCATGGCGCATGCGGAGCGCATGCGCGAGCGATGGTGGTAAAATCGGAAAAGTCCCTATATTGATTGTATTGCTGTCTGGATGATCCCTGTGAAAATCGGTTGACGGCCTAGTTTATATTTAGCCGTTTTTAAGTTTGATAGCTTAGTGACACATTTCGAAAAGCAGTATGTATTAATTTATTAGATTATAGGTTCACTCAAAGCAATGCTGTTAGCAGGGACTCCCAGTTCGGCCACTTTTGATTTACTTTAGTCAGGACACAACCCATTTCCTCCATGGCTTGATGCTGGTGTCCATTCCGATAATAATATAGTGTTCGATTACAGTATCAATTTTAAATTTTAAAATATGAAATATGATGAAAAAGGGCTTCATTTATTTTTTGTATTATTTTTATCGTTCTAAGTTATGGAGATAAGTTAGTCAATGCTTTCAATGTACTTCGAAGTCTGGTAATTGTAAGTTTGAAATGCTTTGGTCACACTAGCTTTTATGTTGCTAAAAAAGTTGGGGAAAAACGACATTTGATATGGGAAATATGTTTAGAAACTAAACCGCCAGGTCTTCAAGCAGCTACCAGAATGAGTCTCAACCTGGGGGGCTGGATCCACAGCTTCACAGTGACGGACACCCAGGAGCACAAGGGCGGCTACACAATATACAAAATCACCTCGATTGTAAGTCGGTTTTTGGAGGCCAAAAATTGTGCCAAATAGTAAACCTCACCCACTTTTAGGTCTTCCCGAGGTCGGTACCTCAGGCTCTGACCTGCCTGGTGGTGTGGAAACGGTTTCACGATGTCAAGCGGTTGCATCGCGAGCTTAGCCGGCGCCACAAGGGTCTCCAACTACCCGGCAAGTTGCCAGTGCCCACCGATAGCTCATATTTCAAGCGATTCGATGCGGCAGTCATCCAGCGACGAAAGGAGTACATCCTGCAGTTATTAGACTTTGCCGCCCAGCATCCGGCGCTGTACAAGTGCTCAACATTCACGCAGTTCTTCCAGGAGACGCCCTCTCCAAATGGATCGCCTCTTAAAAAACTATATGTGGAGCGATCTCTACGGCTGCAGACGGAAGACAATGGCTGCGGAGGTGGTGGAAGACCTGGTGGTTCGGAAACAGGAACGTGCGCTGGAGCCATAGCCGACATATGCGATAAACTAGACTTGCCCTATGACCCACACGATGCTGGGGGCATCACGCCTCTAGATCCGCGTTGTGATAAGGAGCAAAAAAACAATGAATCCCAAGCCAAAGAAACTGAAACCGAATTAGAAACGAAACAGGAACCCAAGGCAGATGTAGTCTCGTCCAAAAGGGATTATCTACGCCTTCTAACGCCCATGGCTTCCTTAGAAAGCGATGACAGCGACTACATTTATGAGGCGGCTCTAGAGTTCAGTCATGCCGTTCAAGCGGAGGTAAACCTGGAGTACGCTGAAGCCCACGAGCGGTACAAACATGGTGTGGACCTGCTGCTCAATGGGGCCAAGCAGGATAGCAGCGAGGAGCGCCGATTTATAGCCAAGGCGAAGATAGCCAAATACTTGACGCGGGCTGAGGAGATACACGCTAATTTCTTGGCCAACGATTGTCCGACGAAAAAGATGCAGTTTCAGCTCTCTCTGGACACGACAGACGGGGGAAGTGTGACTCATTTGGAGTGCCCCTGGAATCAGTTGGCCCGCTACAAGGTGCTGCAGATTCTTAAAGATCGTGTGATGCAGGTGCAGTGTGTGACGAAATCCCAGCAGCCGGCTGCCATTATGAAGGGCATTGAGAAGCCGGCCAGTCACTCGCTGACCCAGAGCATATTTCTGCCCCAACAGGTGCCTTACATGGTGCAGCTGGTGGCCTACTTTCAGTCAGAACAGAAGATTTTCCTCCTACTGCGGCAGGCGGAGGGCGGCAGGTTGTACGATTACCTGCAGAGCTACACGCCCACAGGTATTAAAAGCGAAAATTATGGAGAGCTTTTTCCATCGGACCGAGAGCATGAGGAGAAGGAAGGGGAGGAGAAACCCCTTACATCAGACAGCGACGTCAGTGATTTGGTTCGCAGCTCCCAGCAGCTTTTAAAGTCCGTAACAAACACACTAAGCAACCTGCAAGCGGGAGTCGTCACGCCAAAGAAAAATAAAAAGGCGGATGAAAATCGCATCCGAAGTAAACCCATTCCGGAGCAGTGCCTGCGTCAGTGGGCTTGCGAACTGGCCATCGCCATACACAGTCTGCACGGCAAGGGCGTTATCCTGCGGGATCTGCACATGGGCAACATTTTACTGGGCGCCAAGGGTCAGCTGTTGCTGACGTATTTCTACCAGAACGAGGGTCTGAGCTCGGACGACAACTATGTGCACAAGGCGCTGAGCTTGGAGGCATTGGCTAACCACTTTGTGGCCCCAGAAAGACCGCTCACTTTCCGCTCGGACTGGTGGAGCTACGGCGTGGTGCTCTATCAGCTCCTGCTGGGAGTGGTGAGTTTAAAGTCTCCGATCAAAAATGTTTCGCTAATGCCAATCTGCTTTGCTTCTAGCCTTACAAAGTTACTCACCCAGGGCAACTGGAACTCTATGGTTGTGTTCAGTACCCCAGCGAGTCCTTGGAAATTTCAGATTATGCCAAGGATCTGCTGGAGCAGCTGCTGCAGCTTTCTCCGGACCTACGTCTGGACTACGATCAATTGCAGGCTCACGCCTTCTTCAAAGGCATCGATTGGCAAGCGGTTTTGGAACAGGGCACTGTGTCCACGTGAAAATAGCCACTATTTGCCTTGCTTTTATGTCCATAAAGTATTTTTGAGTTCGTACTGTACCTGATAGGGAAATTGAATGAAATCCTATTTGTGATTCCTTGCTTAGTTCTGATTGGTGTTGATTTTGATTTCTTTAAAAGAATCTGATTTCGCTCCACAGCGAATATTTATATTGTGAATCTGCTATATTATTTTCTAAATATTGTATATTACTTCTTGTCTTCAAGAAGAAGTGTTATAACCATCACTTTTGTTTTCGGACATTTTATGTTATTCCTTTTTTGAATTGGAAGTTGATCAATTATTGGTACAAAATACGATTTATTTATACGTCTATTATATACATTTGCAAAGTGTCCTAGTGTGTTGCTTACAATTATAAATTAAACTAAATTGAATGTAGGTGTAACAAAATTTGCAGCCGTTTTACAAAATTAGTAAGTAATAAATTTGTAAGCCAAATGAGCTCATATACAATAGAAAAGGCATTTTATTGTCTAACTACACAACAGCAAATGGGTCTTAGCCTACGAGTAGGATAACTAGATCTAAATTTGTTGGGCGACGAAGCTTCCCAGTGGGAGGTCACTCGTCTCCCGTTTGGTAAGGCACATTTGGAATGCATTCTGGGGGCGGGGTTCTCGTGGCAGAACCCCTAACCCTGGACTAACCTAGACTTAGACTGAAAAAAACCGCATGATTTGGCAAGACTTGTGGATTCCGTTGTTGCAACTTGCGTAATTAAACCTAAAAGGAACCTATGGCAATATGAAAATAGTGGCCAGAAACTGCGTGGGACTGGACAGAAAAACTCCAACGGAGTGGAAATATTGACTAATAACAATATTATTTTCTTAGTAAATTAAATATCAAGGTTCTGGTCTAATACATTTGGACTTTCCCTACTTGTTATAGGATTATTTTTGAAAGAAACTAGTTTTAAGTAAACTGATGATGAATTCTACTTGTCTTTGGGAATCGGCTTTTCTGGAGCCCCACTTTCAGTCGGAGGAGCACAATTGGAAATGCTGCACACTCCACGCCCCCGGCCCTTCAAAATGGCCGCCGGAAACGGGCGCTCGGCATGTTGGTGGGCGTGGCCCAGCGTCGCTGGTGTTGTTGCTGTTGCTGTCGCCGGTGTGTGAGCATTTCTCTCAGTGCAAAAAAGGCGGCAGGACGTAGCTCTGTGCCTGCTGCTGCTGTTGCTGCTGGGCGACCTCCTCGCTCTTGATCACAGTCTGCATGCCGCCGCTGTCGTTGTCATCGCTGCTAGTCCCGCCTGCGGACGCAGCTCCCCCCGTCGCCGTGGTCACATAGTGCTGGCCCTGCGCCTCCACCAGGTGACAGCTGGCGCCAGGACTCAGCTCCAAGCCGGTTCCACTCTGATGGCATTGCAGGTGCACGTACTTGGCCTCCTCGGCACTCAGGTACTTGCCATTGAGTTGCTGCTGCTGTGCCTGCTGCTGTTGTTGGTGGGCATGGACGGTGACCAGGGTGCCGTCGGCCAACTGCTGCTGCTGGGCGTTCTGCAGTTCCGCCGGCTGATAGCTTCCGCCATTCGGCACCGCCTCATCTCCGTTTCCGGCCACCGAACCGGATGTGGCGCCCATTTCCATGCGCGTGGGACTGCCGTACTCGTAGTGCCGCATCGGGAAGAGCTGGCTTTCGTGCACATAGGCACCGTACTGGCCGGAATAGGTGCCATACGGACTGGCCGCCGGCGAGAGCAGGCTGAACTGGGGCGTCAGCTCGTAGGGCGTCTGGTAGCTGGTCCAGCTGTCCATGCTGCCCGGCGGCGTGACCGTCGTGGTCTGCGGATAGCTGGTGAACGGCGGGGCTAGGGTTCCGGGATTGAGCGTCGCCGTCGGCGGAGTACTCGTCTTGATGTAGCCCGTCTTGCGCGGCGGCTCGTGCTTGCGCCACTTGGCCCGTCGGTTCTGAAACCACACCTGCACCCGGGACTCGCTGAGATTCAGCTTGATGGCCAGCTCCTCGCGGGCGAAAACATCCGGATACGGAGCGCGTTCAAAGGCTCGCTCCAACTCTTCCAGCTGATAGGCAGTAAAGGTGGTTCTGAAGCAAAAATTGAATGTATCGAGGATTAATTGAAAGTCTGAGTGGGTTTTACACAGTTTGTCGTATAATAGGGAATAAAATTTTCGTACAAAGAATTCTTTTCAAAAAAGTTAGTGTTAGTGTTAAAGTACACAATATCCCTGTTTTTATTAAACAATCTATTTGTAATATTATAAAAGGGTTCCGAGCTGAATATATAGTTTAAGATATTAAAAAACTCCACTAAGACAACCACGTTCTGTAGATCTGTCACCGTTGGCCACCTCCGCTATGGGAACTCATTATCTAATAATTAGCCCCCCAGATTGCATGGGATTCCCTCCGAGTTTGTTGGATGTCCTTACGCGAAATTGCTCATACGCCCCGTGGTCACGGGCATAAATAGCAAGTGCTATCATCTTGTGCCTCATAATTTCATTGATTTCCCGTCGTTAAATTAATTGGAGTGGAGCAGCTCCGACCGCTTACCTCGTTTTCTTCTTCTTGATGCCATTGGGATCGCCCTTCTTCTTGCTGCCGCTTCCGTCCTTTTTTGGAGCAGGAGCTGCCACGCCTCCCGCTGTGCCCGCCGCCCCCTGAACGCCGACGACGGCGGAGGAGGCGTTGGTGTTGCCGGTGCCATTGGTGGTGCCATTAACCACCGTGGAGGAACTGCTCGGGGGAGTAACTCCAGCTCCACCCGCCTCCAATTGCGAGCACATCTCATCGGGCTTCTTGAGCTTGCCCCCTGCGGATCCTCCGTTGATCATTACGGGTGAGGAGTCCTGCAGCAAGCCGTCACTGCCATGATCCAAATGGTCCAGATGATGCGGACTGCCGCCGTAGAGATGCTGCAGCTGCTGCTGCTGCGGCTCATACTGATCCTTGGGCGACGAGGAGTAGTCCAGCTTGCCGTTGAGTGGATGATAGTCCAGGATGCCCACCAGCTGCTGCTGTTGCTGCTGCTGCTGCTGGGAGGACTGCTTGTGCAGCAGGATGCCATTGTGGCTGGGCGGGGGCGTGGCCGTATAGTGCTGATGGTGTTGATGGTGCTCCACCAGCTTCTGCGGTGCACTGATGTACTCGTACTTCTGGCTGGGCGAGTAGCAGCCGATCTTATTAACGAAGTCCAACTTGGTCACATAGTTGGGCGATCCTCCTGCGGCGGAGCCTGCTCCTACACCTCCTCCGCCATTCGGCAGAATGGTGTTGCAGTCGGGCAGTCGTTGCTGCTGCTGCTGCTGTTGGCTACACAACTCGTGGACACTGCCCAGCATCACGGGATGCATGGCCGTTGAGGTGGGCATCAGGGGCTTGGCGCCCAGTGGGTTCAGCGGGCCGCCGCCGAACTCCCCGAAAATGGGATCATCGAAGCTGTCGTGCTCCATCGTCCACGTCTCTAATCCTTGGATCGCACAGAAACAACACTAAGCACACAAAACACTAGCTAAACACTTATTGCGATATTGCGACACTTTCAATCCATTTAGTGTATTCGGCTGATTTCGAACTCAATTATCGCCGCTGAATTTTCAAATCAGTAGTTAATTGCATTAGGCAAACACATAACTGGTTGGTTGCTGGTGCTATCGGTGATATCGGTTAGGATGTGAGATATTTGGGAGTAGAGCCGCACGCTCACCGCTCGAGTCTTTGGCCTTAATTGACTCGGCTACTGGCGATGATTGTCCTTTTATACCGGCGCAGGCGGCAGCGCAGCAGCAGCGCCGGCAGCGACCAATCGCAGCCCTCCGGCGGCCGCCATTACCGCCGTGCGAGCGGGACGGCGCATGCGACCGCCGCTCTGTGCATTTCATGCTGGCGCGTGTGACTTTTCCGCTGCCCCTGCGATTCGACGATTTTCTTTTCAGCGGGGTGTGGTCTCCCCTACATCGCGATTTTTTCCTTTTATTTTTTTCTTTTTTTGACTGGGTCTAGCTGCCTGGGTCCAGTTTTTGGGCTTCAGCCGCGCAGGCACACGGCTACCAGCAGATCGAGATGTTCTGGGAACGGAAGAGCACGGCAGGATGGGGTCCTGGGAACGGGACTTTCGCCTCTACGGGCGATCAGTTCCTAGATCGCATTTAAGGACTCTAATGGGGTTTTAATCTTATTACTACCCAGCTATTAAATTGGGCATTTTTTGGATTTTGTTTACATAAGGATATTACTCTCCATAGATAGTTATTCATGGGGAAATTTTCTGAATATCTGAATGATCACTGAAGGAGTAAGAATGGTCATATTAGGAGGTAACCACTTTGTGAACTGTATATGTTCTGGTTACGTAGGAGTTACAAACTACAGCATACCTAGTAATAAAGGTACAAATTTATATATACTATACTATAGAAGACATTTTAGTCCCTAACTTGTCTATGTTTCGTAATTTGGGGATAGGGTATCAATTTGGTTTGAAACAATAATTATGTCTATTACGGCTACGAAATACGAAGACTTTTAAGGGATTTGGAGGATTGGGATTATGACAGGTACTACACAAAAGCTTTGCTTTTCCAGTGGTTTCTATTCAGTAGCCGTCTATTCAGCGAGAGGAAATAGTTATTGGCAAATTCAAAGTTCGCTAAAAGAACGAAACTTACAAAGCTAATAGCGCTAGGAAACGTTTCACATATAATTCCTAATTCCAACGCACTTCCCATTTTGGCGGGTTCTTGTTGGCACTTCACTGTAAAAGATTAGTTCCGCCTGGAGTTGAGAGAGCCCATCTATTCCGCGTCCACCTCATCCGAGAGTGGTCATCGCCACCCCTAACAATGCACCTTCATCGTCACACATGTTGGACGGACAATTAACTTCTGGCAGAGGAATTCCGATGGTCGTGGTTCCAATTGGACTCATGAGGGTGCTTGAGACTCGAGGTTGCAACCCCTGTAAGGGCTCGACTTGGCACGCTTGTGACCTTCTTCTTCCACTTCAGCCCATTCCCATTCTCAATCCCAATCCATTCCCACTCCCTGCTCGCGATCTTCCCACAGCGCGTGTCACCCTCTCAAGGATTGGCGTAGTCCCTTCTGTTGCGTGTGACCTTTTGGCCAGATGCTGGTACTCCGATCGCGGCGAGGTGGGCACTTAGTCAGGGGCTAAGTTATGGCTCATTTGGACAGATCCGAAGATTTCACGGGGCATTTGAATGGGAAGTGAAGAAGGCTGCCGAATCATGTGGGCATTGCAGTCGAAGAGGGTGGAAGTGGGCAAAGCGATACATTCAAATGGAGGTTGAGATCGGGGATCTGTGAGGGATAATAAAGGGCTTAAATAATGTGAAATACAAGTAAGTAATATGCAGTTACTTAGTTATTTATTAAGAAAATGTCAAAATGCCAATAGATCTACCAAATACCGATCATCATCAACTCAATTTAATTTCATGTTAAACCCATGTATTATAGGTTTAATTAAAATGTACATTTTGCATTTAATTGCAAATATTTCTTAAGCGATTGAAGAATTGGCAACTTCTTAATTTAATGCTTTACTTATTAAAAGACGAATAGCTGATGTGAAATAAAAAACAATTCGTCAAAGCAACCACAAACCATTAACGTTCTTAACTGTTAGGGAAGTAAAGAGATTTTGTGTCTTAATTAAAACAAAGTTGAAGCTGCCTCACATCCAGTGTGAAAGTTCTGTCCTCAAAGACCAGCCCGCATTGATGAAATGAAAAACAGCGCGGAACTTCTGCTTCCCAAGAACCCACAAAGGATCCACGAATATTCCCATCATAGGCGACCAGCGGACCAGAAGTAGAATATCCATCGAATTCCAGGCGGAAACCACATAAAAATCTCTTTCACACAGACGGAACCGGACGATTCGATACTTTTCGGCCTGGCAGGTTCCGAAATGCGGGCAAAGCCGAGATCTCTGGGAGAATGGACGCGGGGCACGCGATCAGAGCCGTAAGATGACAACAAATAAATACACCCCATACTGTGGGTACTGGGTCGCGACCCAGAACTGGGAGGGATGGTATCCGAGGGCAAGGAAAGGAGTCGGGGTCGTTGCGTGTGAATAATCAGACAGTATTTTGCATTAGCCAATGCGCCAATTATGTGGGTCTGGCTGCAAGGATTCCCGGAGGGGAGATGATACGGAAAACGGGGACGAAAACGTGGAGGTACTAAGGACGCAGTCAGGGAGGGAGATCAAGGAGCGATGATAGCATCTCGAGCAAGATCAAAAGTTAATTACTCTTGATCCTCGAACCCAAGGAGGTTAGAGTATAATAATGCCAATCACTGGGTACCAAATGAGGTTGGCGATAAATCGAAGATATCTGAAAAGGTCTTTATAAGCTAAAAAAAGAGTTTGTCGAACTACGGGTAGGATTTCTTTTTAGAGATAAGATGAGTTCTAAAAAACTTTATAGAGGTAATTTAGTTGTTAAAAAGGGTAAAATAGACGGGAGTTCAAACCTTTTCTATTATCACGACAAAGCAGATCGGCTATTATTGTATCTTGTAAGCCGTTTCATTTAATATTATATACAATTATATCCGATTATATACAATTTTTTTTATTTATTTTAATAAAGCATAACTGGTATGAGAACTATTATCTATTGCCCACATCTGGCAAAATGTATAACAATCTTAAAGTATAAATATACACAGATTTAATTGTATTTGGTTGTTATTAGTATAGTGTGCATTTGCATATCTTCAAACTTACCTATTCTTTAAATTTTTAATATAGATATGTTGAAGTGTAGTCACAGTCAGTCAGAAAGGGTTTCCTACAAAAATTGCATCTATAAATATATTACAGTAAGTTATTTGCTAAACTTAATTTAGCTTAGATCATCTATGAAAATGACTGTTCAGTACAGTCGCCGCCGTTTGGCCAAGTGAGCGCCTAAGCTCTTGCTGAATATTTTGTCATGTTTTTTCCATAACCATTAAGATACACACACTGGCAGACGGAAAGACAGCCAGACAGACGGATAGCGGGCTGAGGGGTGGCCAGATACTCAAGCCCATCGCCACCGCCACCACCATCATCATCATCACCATCATCATCGCATCCACACTTGTCCCACCGAGATGACAGTCCATATCAGCAGCGATATCACCACAAACAGCGACAACAGTCGAAAAAATGGCACCTTAAAATGAAATAATATCATTTATATTGTTACGACGGTCTTGGCGATCTTGTAAAATTAAGGATGTACTTGAGATCCTTTATGACTATAAAAATCCTTCTAAAACAAATTATTTTGTAACTCAATAAGTCTATAAGATATCAAAAATATTGGTTCTTTAAACAGTTTTAAGGGGAAAAGGCTGATAGTTCCAAAATGATCATTTGTTGTCACACAACTTAAGCTAATTTGAGTGTGGGGAGTGGTATGTATGTAGTAACCAGGTCTATACCTTTAAACCCCGTAGTCCTGTAGTTTCGCGTCCCCACTTCTCTCGGTGCAATAGCATCACCGACATTCCCTCATCCTCCATTATCACATTGTATTACGATATCAGCGGAGACAGCGACGACATTCTGTGTCGTGCCTCAACACTCGCAAATCGGCTATATCTACTATATCTTTTCCATGAGGCAGCGATGCTCCATGGATGCGCCATGCCCGCGTCGCCCATTCCCATTCCCATTTCCAGTTGGGTTTGCTTGGTGCGGCGATTGTGATCAGTTCGCACAACGAAATTCCAATATGGCGGACTCAAGTACCGCTACACGGACGCTCACACGGACGCACACTGGTGAAGAAGACCGGAGCAGCGCTCACACATACATATGCGTTCAATTAAGCTTCGTTAAGATCAATTTAAATCCCGCATAAAATATCAAATAGTTTTTGTATTTTAGTTCCACTTCTGACTTGGCTGTCGCTATTCGTTCTCGCTTTCAGCGTTCAGTGGAAAACAAGAAAAAAGCAAAAAACAAAAAACAATGAATGAAAGGAGGAAAAACCTCGACTTATGAACGTGAATACACCGAGCGAAAAGCTAAGGGCAAATTCAGAATGCTTTCCAGGTATGCAGTGCTATAATTGTTGCTTTTTGTTTGAAAAGCATATGCTCTGGTTCTTCAATCTCACCCCATCCTAAACAGATCTTTTCGTTATGACCTATTTGAACTTGTGATGCTTATTACTAAAATGGTATTGTTAAAAGCTCGTCTATACCTAGATTTCAATTCGAAATGTACGCTTTCAGTGCACATTTCGAAATCTACTGCCCACGAGACAAAGTCTGCAAGTAGACCCGTAGATACAAGCTGTAACCGGACCCCTCCCCCAGCCATCCAGCGAGTATCTGACCTGACAAAGACGTATAGCTTTTTCCCCATTTTCGGTTCGTTAATTCTCCATGGCACTTTGGGGTCCACACTTGCCTGGTACTTGGTACTTGCTCTTGCTGTTCTTGCTCCTCCCAGTCTACCCCCTTTACATGATATTGTATGTACATATGTATGTATAAGCTAGAAGGGGGCGGATGTGGGACGTATGCGTACTTTGTGTCTGACATCTGACCCACGATCACAAACGTCCACTCAAATTGGTTTGTGCATTTTGCTTTCTGAGGCTGCTGTCTTATGAATTTGCCATCATTTACATGAGATTTTTTTGGGCATGACTGTACCCGAGATCGGAGTTCAAGAATTGTGGCGGGAGTTCGGTATTACATTCCATGCTTATAAAATCAGTGTGGATATAAATTCAAATCGGGAGCCAGAACATTATTAAGAAGGTCTTCGTTCAACTTGAAACATTGAAATAAGTAATACATAATGCTAAAACAAAATCATTATAAACCAGTAAATCACTATAACTAAAGTTCTCTGTTTTTGTTTAATGCAAATGTGTTCATTCTCGGAAGCCAAAGGATTTTGCGTAACATCTCTTAGAGGACATCCCACCCTAACTTCCTTTAAATTACTAAGTGTTAAAGCAGTGAGTGTATCCCATTCCAGAAAACATTTAAGGACCAATTTGTCGTGGCATAATTGTTAAATAGCCAGCCCCCAAGCACACCCACCCACAAATCCGACTTAAAGCTTAATCCAATCAAAGGGAAAGTGAGAGAGGACGCCAATAAATTAAAGGCAATCACAATTGCTAGCGCATATCAGCCGCGATATATGGGGCATTTCACTATATAGAATGGGGAGATATAGCTGAAGATGTCAACCGCTGGGCCTGGCCGGTGTAATTGGCTTTGCGGCTTCTTGGGGCTGTCGATGCACGAAAAATCGCAACACAGTGTGCACAATTCAAATTAATTGCCGACAATTGTGACTTATTTAAGAAGAAGGCGCCATTTAATGCCCCATCTGAGTGGTGGGAGCGCTCCACTGCAGCTGCGGCAGTGGACTTAAGCGGCACGATCGCTCTCCCAGAGCAATTTGTGGTGTTATGTAATTGAAATCGATGCTCGAGCAATGCAAATGCCTGCAAGCATTTGAGTTTCGCCCAAAACTGGGCCTTCAATGAGAGAAACACGAGTTAGGATTCTTTCACACCTCCTACCACAATTTCATTTTTGTAAGAATCTTGTATCAGATATGTTCTAATTTGCAATAGAGTGTATTTATCCTCTTTGATTTTATCACATGTAGTTTGTTTTTAGTGGAAATGCGCGCATTTTATAATTGTTAGTATAAGAGAGGCAGTGGAAACAGCCCTAGTCTAATCTGTAACGGAAATCTATCGATAGCCGCGGGCTGGAATTCAAATTTCTTACTTTGAGATTTATGAATGAACAAGTTGATTGCGTTGTGCGATAATAATTAATTAATTATTGTATTGTGGCTGCACTTGACACTCTCCTTCGCTTATCGTTTTTGGTGCTGCTGCCTGTGCGGCGACTTAATTGTTTGTAATTAAATAAAATTGTACAAGGTCGATTACAAAAAGAGAGTCTCGTCGTCGCTGACTGGTAAATCCATCCATGGTAACCAATTTGTTTTAATATAAAATGCCGGCCGGCAATTCCATTTCGCATCGCATATAGTACGTGCGCGGCGTCTGAAAATTGATTCCTGCTCATTATTTCATTAAAAGCGTTCTGCCAATTGGCGGAACTCCGAGAATCGAAATCGCCCGGCCTATCAAATTGTCTCCCGCGCTCCGTGATTTTTGCTTGCAGTTCGATTTGATTTCATGAATGGAATTGTATCAATTGATTGTTTTGGTCTTGTTATCGCTGCCTTTCCATCGTCGATAATTAAGTCGGGGGTGTGTTCGTCCATTTCCCCCACTAAACGGCTAAATAGGTTAGAATTATTGGTGCTGTGGTGCTCTGCATCGCCCGGTTTAATGAACAAATCAAATTGTCTAATAGTAATCCAATTTACTCGATTCGAGCTGGTGCCAAGCACTTCAATTGGCGAAACCAGTGCAAATCGATGAAGATAGGTATGGAAAATGTCTGCTAAGGGAATTGTTATAGTATCTAAGTATCTAGCCATCTAAGCATCTGGACAGAAAACATGTTTTTCCAAGAAAAATATAACTTAATATGAAGGGAAAAGCTTTAAATTATACAAAATTATATATTTATATGTTTGCTTTAATGTTTTGTTCCATTTATCCAGTAACACAGAAACTGAAAGTAGATTTATTTCAACGATTTAAAAATATATAGATAGTATATATATATAGTAGGCAGTCACCAAACAAAGATTACCAAACTAAAGATATCTAAAAACATGTGAAACTTGATTCAAACTAGCAATTAACACTGAATTGTAAGATTATTTGTACACAGTATGTATCTCCAGACACGTTCCAAGTATTTAATAATACGTAGATCAATAATCTTCAGAAGGTGTGAATTATCCATAGATTGAATTGTATATTCTTTCGAAACAAATAGGATCTCTATTAGGCTGGCAAAAAAGTCAAAAGGAATGCATACCACATACCATACAAAATTCAGCTCTCACATAAATTTGTGTATCGTTAAAAAATGAATTCCGAAAAGCGTACGCACTGGATTCTGAGCCGGAGTCATGGAGGATTCCGGAGGGGCTGTCATGGGCGTCGGGAGGGGGTCGTCGTGACATGCGGGCAAGTTTAAATTGATTTTAACGAAGCTTAATTGATTGCGTCTGTATGGGCAAGTGCGTGTGAGCATTGTGTTTGTTTGCGGCGGTGTAGGCTACACTGGGCGAAATTTTCGGATTGCAAATGCCATCTATCAAGTGGCTGTCCGAAAAACACTCGATTCCTTCTCTCAGTGTACTGTGAACATCCATTTTACTGTGCCGCTATTTTGGAATCTCAAAAACCGATGCTAAACCCATGGGCATAGTTGAATATCTTTCGCTGTGGGAAGAAATATTGCTCGTCGTTATTTTTAGGGTTCTACAAAAATTAAACACGTTAGCAGGTTTTAAAAGCCAATTCTTTTCCCCAATATCTGTGTTTTCAATATCTTTAAATTACTGCTAAACAATGTCGTCAAAACACGGTGCGCAATCCAAGTTTACAATTCGTTTATTTCAGATATCAACTGGTTTCATTCTACACCACATTCTGGGCGCAGATCTATACAATCTTTGGACACGCCGACTTGAGGCGAAAGATTTGCTAGGGGTAGTGGTATGCCAATTCACAATAGGCGCTAATGAAGTACACGATTTTTGGGGGCGGATGGGATTTGTAGGGTCGCTTAGGCGTTGGCGAAGTCAATGCCCTTCTGGATGTTCTTCTTCAGCTCGGGAATGGCAGCCTCCAGCAGCTTCTTCTCGTAGTCGTTGAGCTTGGGCAGGCCGAGGTTCTCCTGGACTCCGTTCTTGCCCAGCACCAGGGGTGTGGAGAAGAAGGTGGCCTCCGTGACGGTGGACTGCACGTAGGAGCACTCGATCACGTTCTTCTCGCCGTTGAGTCCCTTCAGCAGGGATCCGGCGAAACGGGCGCCAGCGTAGGCCATCGACAGAGTGGCGGAACCGGCTCCGGCCTTGGCCTTGACGACCTCGGTACCGGCCTCCTGGATGCGCACGGTCAGCTTCTCGATGGTGTCCTGGTTGCCCTTGAACAGGGGCTGGCTCTGGGAGAGCACGGGCAGGATGGTCACGCCGGAGTGGCCGCCGATCACGGGGATCTGCACGGTCTGGGGATCCACACCCAGGGCATGGCCGATGAAGGCGCGGGCACGCACCACATCCAAGGTGGAGACTCCGAACAGGCGCTTGGGATCGTAGACACCAGCCTGAAAGAAGGGATGGCATAGGAATCAGACCTCTAGCAACCAATAATGTAGGGCATCTTACCTTCTTAAGGATCTCGGCAGCGATTGGCACGCAGGTGTTCACCGGGTTGGTGATGATGGCCACCAGGGCCTTGGGGCAGTTCTTGGCAATGGAGTTGGAAATGTCCTTAATGATGCCGGCGTTCACGTTGAACAGATCATCACGGGTCATGCCGGGCTTGCGGGGCACTCCAGCTGGGATGACCACCACATCGGATCCTGCAAAAGGTAGGCACAAGCATGCATCAATGATTAGTTTGCTGGTACACACTTTGAGCTTTGATCTTTTATGGGTTCAATCCCAGTGACTTCTGCACTGATAAGTAGCTGCTTCTGATTATGTCGTTATTAATACCAATAACCATTTCATGGCTATCAGCGTATATATTATCTGCTGCTTATCTTATCAGAGCATAAAATTTCTTTAATGCAAATCACATGAAAAAGCTTTGCATATATGTATACTAATGGTAAAATCTAAGTCTTTATTATATTTAAAATTGGATTAGACTATTTATGTGAACCTAATTTATGATTTGAACACCTACATTAATGTATTTAGTTTTACGATGGATAAATTAATATTGTATTGCACAAAAATACTATTTTACATAACTTGATAAATATTCAGTATTTCGATTTATTACTGTTAGCACACACAGATCTGAATTGATCATTATTTCTATATACACTTCAAAAATATATACTCTTTTTTTAACGACCACAAAGCATAAAAAATTAGCTAAATAAATTCTATTACTGGCAAAAATAGGTAGAATTCGTTCATGTTTTAGTTAATTTAAAAATCTGCAAATATTCAAAAAACCCTGGTCGGTAAATATTTAAACGAAGAGTGACTTTGAAATACGGCAGTAAAACCATTGAAGCCAAGTACTCAAGTACAGTCACATAACCTCACTCGCGGCCCCTGCCCTTTACTCACCCTTCAGGGAGTCGCCCAGCTGGTCGGCACCGATGAATCCGGCGGTCTTGCTCTTGGTGTCGATGTGCGACAGATCGGCGGCCACACCGGGAGTGTGGACAATGTCGTAGAGGGCCAAGTCGGTGACCAGGGGATTCTGCTTGAGGAGCAGGGACAGCGGCTGGCCGATTCCTCCAGCGGCACCGCAAACGGTCACCTTGTAGTTGTTCTAGATCGGAAATGCGAAGATATGGCTACAGTCGCGATGTTATGTCAGGCTATATAGTTATGGCTTGCGGATGCAGTGGATCAGCCGCCTCTGTTACGTAAACAGTTGCAGTGGAAGGGGCACGATTCTGGCCGGGATTTTGAATTTGGAAGGTAACCATGCTCACCTGCTGGCCAACCGAGAAGGTGCGCACTCCCTGCAGGGCCAATTGCTTCGTCACTTGCTTAAGCATATTTGCAATGTTTTTGGTTACAAAATGTATTGGTTAAAACAATTCAACGAGAGCAGTTCTGCCAGCAAAATCCCACGGGCCAATGAAACAGATTTGCGAATCCATGTTGTTGTTGTTGTTGCCGTGGGGGCGGGGGAGAGCAGGGTTGCTTTCGCTTCAGAGCTTTCACGTGAATCAAAGCTTTTGGCTGATTGGTGATTTGGGACGAAATTCCATGTGTATTTGAGTTATCTATTTGTTGGGTATATGCTTGCAATGTTTCGGGAAAGTATTTTTTTTCATGCAACTATTTAAATTGCAGTTGCAGCGAAGCAAATTCAAAAATTTGATTTTGAGCTTGCAACTATCGATACAAATTGAATGGAGCTGCCAACTCAGCTCCAAGCCCTGTCCAATTGAGCCGCAAAATCGAATCGACCTATCGTTATCCGATATCAATCAGATTTATTTATTTTGGTTTGTCCCTATAAATGTTTCTTTTATGCATAAAACATAAGGCGCTGTTGAGAAATGGAATCATAAAGATGCTCTCTACTAATAATTAAAGTATTTTAACAGCTGCCTAGTATGCATTTCAAGCTGTAAGTGATAAGGTAAGGGGCATAAGTGAACTCCTATTCATTGTTTATGTTTATAAACCAACAAATTCGTGGTAATTACAGCTGAAGTACTGGTGCAAGACTTAAGTCTCAGGTGGTAAACAATTCAAACTGTTTGAGGTAATCGTCTACTATTGTATGAATATACCGTATACCCATGAATACATCCAATACTATTTAGCTGACTCCGTGAGGCAACCACAAAGATGTCATCTCTGCGCTTGACCCAACAGCAGCGGGAGCATTTAAGCCTGCTCCAAAGACCCGCCAGCTCTGTGGTGGAGCTGTGCAAGTCAGCCTTTGATTACCTGATAAATGGGCCCAATCCCGGCCGTTACGAGATGATGGCCAAGAAGTCCTCGGATTTGGGCAGCCCTGAAGCAGTGCAGCAGGCAGTGGAAGCGCTGATATCGCTGCTTATCAGCGTGACCACCCGTGTGGGAGGTAGTTCAGTCGACACAGGGGCGATTCTGCGTCAGACATTCCCCGATATAGGCGACGATGTGCTCGAAGTTCTCGAGCAGTTCGTCACCAGCAAACGAAACTTTGTGGAGGGCTCAATCAAGTCAGCCAACATACGTGCCTATCGGCTGGTCAACCTGGACTGGCGACTGGAGGTCCGCACCGCGTCGCGGAGTCTGTTGGAACAATGCCAAGTGGTGGTGACCATGAAGCTTTACCTGCACACCGAACCAAAGAACGAAAACCGTGAGCTGCTGGCGGTGGACGTCTCCGGGCGCAGCGAACAAGAGCTGAAGGCCATGCAGGAGGACGAGCGGCTGCATCGAAAGGATATGCTGGTGCAGACGGATGTCGGCAGTCTGGTGCACATGATCAAAACACTGGAAGACGCGTTGGCCGAATCCAAGACACGGCGCATTCGCAATATTGTCGACGGCATACACTGATACGTCTTCAGAACTCATACACTTGTTAACGCTATTTTAATCAGGACCAATTTATTAAAACTAAAATTAACTAGAGAAGGGATTGTTTCCTTGTGAGGCCAGAGCTTCGGCGGCGGCCGCCTTTAGAGCAACCTTCTTGCGCTGCCGGTTCTCCTTCTTCTCCTCAGGCGACTTACGCAGCGCCTTGACACGACGCGTTTGGATGGAGCCTGTTTGTTGCTTGCCCAAATGGACGCGTCCCTTGGTGTTGCCCAGGGCGTCCGTGCTAATGTTCTTCTTCTTGCCCACCTTCAACTGCTTGGGCTGTTTGCGTGACTGCTTGTACAGATCCTCGCTGGCGATCTTGGTGCGACGTATGGAGAAATCCGCAGAGGGTCCGATCTCCTCGAGCTCAATGCGCGGCGTCCTCTGACCAGATTTCTTCAGCAGTATTCGGTAGGAACGCATCAGAATGTTCATGTCATCGGTAACCGTGAAACTCAGAACGTGCTCAATGCCCTGCAGACGGATCGAATCTACCTTCTCGCGCTGGAAGGTGTCGATGAACAGGTTACGAAGGCGCCTTAGTTCCTCGGTTTGTGCCCATTTCGGACCATTGAACACCAAGCAGGGCTTTACGCAGGCTCCAATTTTCTCGTTCTTAAACTCGGAAATCGCCTGATACCGCTTGATGCCCAGTTCAAACATGTCCAACACCTCGTTCTCGAAGATCCTGCCCAGGACTATGTTATCAGGCCGCTTCTTTGATGTGGAACCGAACGTAAACAAAGCAGCATCGTTTTTCATGGTCAAGCTGGGGATTACAGGAAGATTAAATCTAAGTATTGTCGAGGTTTATCTAAACTTACAACTCCAGAGAGGAGGGATCGTCAAAGGGGGTAATGTCGTTCTTGCGGTTCAGGACCTTAACCAGCGGCTTCTTCAGCGCCTGCAGATCCTTCATGCACAGCTTCACATTGCCACCACACTTCCGTCCGTCCAAAAACAACATTGTGCGGGCGGATTCAATCAGTTGCGGCTCCCTGGCCAGCAACACTTTCTTTCCCTTGCGGGTTTTGGGTTTCCTGGAAGCGCAGTTGGTTTGATTTTATTGCTTTTTATTGTTTGCATCTTTATTGCTTACCTGATGCGTAAAAGCGACATAATCAAACGCTTTTTTAATTAAAAACCAAGTCAAATAAACTAAAATTGACGCGCACGTGTAAGTACGCTGCGGGGTTAGAGATGTGAAAACATCCGTTGTCGTATCGATGAAATTGATTTGCCGGCCGTATCGATAGTTTCTTAGCTACCACAAATTAAAAATAAATGCATTTTTCTCAGGTTCAAAGCCCATTTTGTACTTAACCATTGAACAGTATAATATTGGGAATATAAAAATGCTACTTTCTTTTAATTTATTTCGACATTTCCCATTGTATATATATATTCTGCCATCACTAGCTGCAACAGTTGCCATTCACCCCGAATAACAGTTACGTTTTTTCGTCGTTTGTAAATAAATCTCCGGGAAATGTTATAATTATGCTGCGCAACGGCCAGAATCAAGCGCAATTGCTGGCCCGGAGCCTTGCGCAGCTGGCCCGGGGAATGGCCATTTCGAAAAGGGCCACCAGTAAGAAGGAGGATCTTAAACCAAAACTGCCAAAGCCACCAATAGTCGAGATGCCGATGGAAGAGCCACTAAATGCCAGCTATTTGTCCAAAACTCTGGGTAAGCTAAGACCTTTAAGTTGGTTTAGCGAGTCACTGTTGCTTCTTTTTAGGTAGTAACTATCGCTCTTGGGCGGCCGCTCTAGAGAAGCACCCAGAGCTCAAAACTTTGAAGCGCAAAGACTTGCTGAACTCCTACGACACCTTGAAATCACTGGACTACACTGTGGACGACATCATATCGAAGCCCATGATCATCTACTATGGTGCTACCACTCTGGCCAATCGACACAGTGTCTTGCAGGAGTGCGGCTTCCACAAAGTTACTGTCCAAACGCTGGCAAAATATGTTACGGTGGTCAACAAACCGATAGAAGTCCTGAAGGCACATAGTTACATCCCTTTTGATGTGAAGGTGTCGGAGCGTCTGGCGGGATATTTTGCGGATATCAAGCTGCCGGTGGATTTACGCGAGCTGGAAAGCGAAACCCTCACACTAAAGAGCTTGAGACAATCCCTGCTCAACGCTTACCTGCGTGAACGTCTTCAGATGGACGACAACGATTTACAAAAGCTGTGGCGCGTGTACACCCGCATCCGCCACAAGAGTTTTCGAGCAGTGCAGGACACCATAGAGCTCCTGACCAAAGAGTTTAATTTTCCCGCCGAGCGGCTAAGGAAGAACAGTTTTCTGCTCTATTCGGAAGCATATAACGTGCGCCGCATCCTGCGAGAGGTACCTACCATTGACTCGCAGGACATACGCGAAATCGGCTTCCGACGACCCAAGATTTTAATGTCCACCTGCGATAGTCTGAAGCAAACCCTGCAACACGTCCACGCGTTTGGCATCAGTGAGGATGCCGTTCTACGCTGCCTGGAAGTGCTCACACTTGGACCGGATACGGTTCTGGAGCGACTAAGGGATCTGCAGGAGATCGAGGAGTTTCAAGTCCTGGGTACCAATCCCCGAGTCCTAAGACTGGTGCACTACCAGAACAAGGCGCGACTGCGTCTGGATTATCTCAATCAACTTAAAGTTCGGTGCGCTTCCTTGCACATCCTTTCTTGCGGGTCCGAGGCTTTCGCCAAGTAAGAAGCTATGTCATCTTATTGTCTCTAATTAACCAGCCTTATTCCAGATTTGCCAGAGATGGCTCGGATCGAACTAAAGGCCGCGATATAGTCGTCTACCTGGGCAATGTGCTGGCGAAAGACGTGCAGGTGCTGCGCAATCTTCTCTCTCGCCATCCAAACTGGTGCCATATACCTTTGCTGCACGTAAAGCAATGTCTGGAGTACTTACTCAGCAAAAAGTTTAAGCTTAAAGAGATATTTGCGAATATACACTTGCTTCTTTATCCCATGTGAGTGGTATACGAATTATAAAAACTATTCTTGTTTAATACTTTTTGTTTTTTTGTTTCATAGCAAACGCATTGAAGAAAAAATGCTCCTTCTGCAATCACCCGACGCACAAGAAGAACTACAGTTGCCAGTGGCGAATTTCGATTCGTTAAGCAACAACGAGATCCTGACTCTCATTCTCTACCTAATCGAATCGGAGTTCCACTTTACGGGCGACGGCATCTGGACGGAGCAACATACACATCACGTGGAGAACTTTAACAATCTACTGCCCGACTTTCCGGAAAGTCTCAATAAGGTCTACAAGTACGGTGTAAAGCCTGCAGATAAGATGATTATGCAGCACTTGTAGATGGCTCAGTAAAATTGTAAATAGCTGGTTATTAGAATTGGAAACTACATTGAAACCCAACCCGCGCCTTTGGATATATATGCAAATCTTTGCTCATTTATTCAGATTCCAGCTTCAGGGCAGCAAAGTTCGTCTCTGTTTCCGTGATCAGCTCATCCTCGTTCACCTTTAAGGGAGCACATCGTTTCCAGAACGCTTCGTCGTTGTTGGCGGGCAAGGATTCCTGGGGAAACGTGTGCAGCGACAAATCGTTGAATACGTTTTGGTGCTCGTAGTCATCTTCCAGTGGGGTCTCTGTACAATGTTCTACTATTCTTGTTATGTGGTCATCCCGGTTTCTCGGCGTCATGGTCAGCATTTCGAAGCTATTCGAGATGAGGAAAACGTTGGGCAGTGTCTCCCGCTTCCAATTGGACCACAGGATGTTATGCATCAAAGCGTAGGGGCAGTGCGGCAGATAATAGAGCGTGGGCACCGTCGCCTCATGCTTGCCCGCGCAGTCTTCGCTCATTATAATTCCGCCAAACATTTGGATCAGTTCCCTCTCGCTGTCTCTAAAGACGGGATCGTAGTACAAGGCCTCTGTGATCTTGTGCTGCCGCTGCAGTCCAATCACAAAGGCAGCCTGATGCAGGGCATGGTAGGTGCGGGAGAAGGGTCCCAGTCCCAGGCAAACAATACGTTCCAACGGTTTCTTAATGCCTTCAAGCTGCTGCTGCAGTGTTTCCATGGCCACCAGAAAATAGTCGCTCTGGCACATCTCGGTGCACAAGTTCTCCAGACGCCTAGAAGTGGATTTCGTTTTCAGGTACGGTGCCTTTGAAAAACACATATGAAATACTTACGGCTGAAATTTCTCCACATTCACATCCGGGCAGTCGATTAAGTAATCGCTTTCAGATTTATGGCGATCTCGCCTCCGCAGGCACTTACGAGCCATCCATTTTTTACGCGTTACCACCTGGAAATCCTCTCCAGAGTTCGACATTCCGAAAAGTAAATAAACACGCTTCTTCTTCTTCTTACCACCTAGCTTAGTGTGACCATATTTGGCACAGAGGAGAAACAAAGTGGTTTACTAAATTATTTTTTAATGAAATATATAACCTATTTATATATATACATTATTAATTTATGTTTTTAAATATTTTATAATTGTTTGTTCAACAAATATTATAGTAACGAAATAGACAGTCCTAACAAAACGTATGATTTCTTTTGTGTCAGTGTATCAGCTGTTACCATTGCAACTTCTTCACACAGCTGTATTTAACTGCGTACAAAGCAATGAACGATCCAAACAAGGCCATTAGTGTAAATCTCTCCTCGCTGCTCAGCCTGAAGGCGGAATTGCTGAGGAAACAGCATGAGGTGAGGGTGGCCAAAGCCACCAAGGCATCCGCCGCCGATTTTCGGCCCGCCAAGAGCAGCGGCGACAACGATAAGTCTAGTGAGCGGGGCTACAAGAAGGTCGGAAGCAGCGGCGATGGCGCAAAAGTGTACGAGGCTGAGGACCATGCCCAGTTGGAGAAGTCACGACGCGTCTTGGAGGCCAAGAGCAAGTACTACGACCGGATGATTCGCAATGGAGGCAGCCTCAACTCCGATGATAACTGCCTGGTAATGTTTAACCGCAAAAAACAGGAGGCAGACCAGGAACAGGAGCATCCCTCCCAGAGGTGTGATTCCCGCCAGCGACTGAGTAGCAGCAGCAGCAGTTCCAGCAATGATGAGGAAGGCCACGACGATGATGAGGTGGAGTACGTTGATTGCCTGGGACGCACCAGAAAGTGTTTGCGGAGGGACTTAAAGGAGGCACAGAAACGCGACAAGCTACTTGCCGAGAGCATACCGGAGCGCCTTGATCAGACCAAGGCCAACTGGATGATAGACACCAAAGGCAGCCGCGAGCTAAACAGCAACCAAAACAGCGACGATGACGATGCTGAGACCTTTATTGGGCCACGGCCAACAGAGAGCGTCTTCAGCGAGGCCCTGTCCACGATGACCAAGCACGATGAACAGCGCATGAACTGGGAGCGAAAGGAGCAGGAGAATTTCGACAAGCCCGATGTCCACTACCAGGATGTCTTCTTCGACGAAGCGCGCACCCACGGTGTTGGCTACTATGCCTTCTCCACCGACGAAGACGAGCGCCGGAAGCAGCAGTTGGAACTGGAAAAGGCACGCAAAGCTACGACTGAAGAACAGACACGACGAGATGAAATGCGCGCGAAACGGGACAGTCTCGTGGCAGATCGAGTGCTAGCCGCCAAAAACAGGATTCGAGCACGCAACGGCTTGCCCCCCATCAGCAAGGAAGACTACCTGCGGGAGGAACAGCAAAAGAAGGATGAATCAGCGGCCGAAGCAGCAGAAAGAGAGCGGGAGGAGCAAGAAAGGAGGGAAGCCGTCGAGCGGAAAAAAGAAAAGGAGGAGGCGGAAATGGAAGAATTGCGCAAGGAGCACGTACGCGATTGGGACAAAGACAAACCTGGTGTGGCGAAGCGACGCGACTCAGACAGCGCCGAGCCACCGGAGGAGGAGTGGAAGTACAAGGCCGAACGCCTGCCCATGTCCCAGGAGGAGTGGAATGAGAAGCAGCGTGCCCAGCGGCAGGCAGAATTTGCTCCCATGCCAGAGCCGGTTCCCCTCAAGCGCAGCAACTTCAGCAGTATGCCTCCGCCACCGCCTTCGGAGTGGAACAGTGGCCAGGAGCCGGAGTTCCACAACTTTCACAGCACCAGGCAGGAAAAGAAGTTTCAGCGACGGAGCTACAATGCGTTCAACCAAGACGAAGCTGATGAGCAACCGAGCACATCCAGTCGTGGTATGGGTGCTGCTATTCCCCCGCCTGCTGGACTAGATGACAGAGCTCCACCAGCTAAAAAGCCCAAGTCCCAGGCCGACCTAGAGCGCTCCATCGAAGCGGGTCTCAGGTTCCTGCGCGAGAATTGCGACAAGGGCGTCCTAGGAAACAAAGCCACCTGGACGGCCAAGGCGGACTACTAAGTTAAGAAAGGCATACCTTCATTTATAGTTTATTACTTTTTGTAAAGAATACTTTAGAAAAACACAATACGCCTAGACAAGCTTTCTATTGTCTGGTTTTTGAGCTAAGTTCACAAATGTATTGTTCATTTTAGCTACGGCTAGATTGAATAGTGCATTTTCACAATTCCTGTCCATTTCAAAGGCCCTGTGCCCAATTGCATTCCGACAAAGTAAGCGCAATTGATATTTAAATTTTCCGGGAATACCTACTTGGTAAAGTTCGGGGATGAAAAATTAAACGAAAGCTAAAACGATAAACAACTACTATTTACTATTTTGGCATCCTTTTGTTTGCTCATCTGGCAGTACAAATTATAAACTAAAACGAGAATAAATTTTTAATACGGGCAAGTGTTAACTCTGACTACACAAAGTCCATCCTGGGACGCAGGGCCAAGGAATTGGCTGCTACAGAAACATAAAGGTAGCGGTGGTACTCTAAACGTACGAAGTCTTTCTAAGCTAATGGTAATATTTACTATCTTGCATGTAACTAAAGGTTAAGTGAGCATCAACTGGAGCACGCTATCTGAGCCGGTATATTATTGGAAATTGGTGTTTTTTGGACAGACAGCGAGTGTTCCATTTGGATTGCAGGGTGGTCTAGAGCATGTCCCGATCCACCATATCTATGACTATCTCCGACATCTTCTGGCGGCACAGGTCGTTGGGTGGAAAGTTGAGCGTGGGCGCGCCCACATCCTCCTCGAGTTCATCGCTTCGATCTAAGTACATATCGGGCGCATCCTCCGAAGAGCAGGTGCTTATTGGCAGGATATCCAATGCCAGGCCAAGAGCAAAGCGGCCGTATGTCTTCAGCTCCTCGGCGAAACTATGACGAAAGGCATATAATTCATAAATTGACTATTTCCCTGTTAAAATCATTTGCTTACAGGTCCTGTAGCTTCTGTAACGTGTCGCAGTGATCCGGCAAAGTTGTGCACAGGATTTGCAGCCATCGAAACAGCTCTTCCGTGTAGATCTTGAGCAAAGTCTGCAGCTGAGCATCCCGCATTTCCTTGGTGGTGCAGCAGTATAGCAGATTGGCAATGTCCAGGGCGATGGAGCTGTAGCGTATCAGCTGAAAGTCGAGAAGGGCCACCTCGAGCACCCGCTGCGGATCCTCCGGATCATAGTGGTACAGAAAGTTGTTCACCCAACAGTCTCCGTGGCAAATGGCGGATAACGGCGACTCGGCACTGGCCAACTTCACCATCCGGCCGAAGAAAGAGGAGCTTTCCGCAAATTTGTTCATGGCCAGGACGTACTTGGAGTCAGAAGGCAGCACCTCGGAAACCATCTGAATGGCGTTCTTGGTAAGGCGCTCGTAGTAGTTTCGATACCAACTCGTATTGGCCGTGCAGAAGATACCCTCGCTGATCATGCTGCACAGCTTGGTGAACTCCAGCGGTTTCTCGAACTTGTAGGCTAGGCTAAGGCCGTGCAGCTGTGCCACCTGCAGCAGGACGGACTGCGTCTCCTCCAGACTGAGGCCTTTGTGGCGGTCGGACATCTGGAAGCCACGTTCGCGAAGATCCTCTACGGAAAATTCGGTTCAGTAAATTAAAAATTGATCCACGGTAAAGGGTAAAGGTAATTTTACCCATTATGAGCAGATCATGCCTGGCTGAATAGCACTTTGGAATGGCATTGAACACGGGAGTGTCCTGGTTCGTTTTGCTGGCCTGGAACTTGAGCAGTTCAGGCATGATGGTGTTGTAGAACTGCACCTCATTGCTGTGGAATAAGCGGGATTATGAGCCTCTAGGACCCTATTGAGGATGCGCGGAATTGGAAGTGGAGCACTCACCGAAAGAGCTTGTCGCTCTTGTAGGCCTCACGGGCGACTAGACTTTCCGGCATCACCTTGCAGATGATGTTCTGTTCCCATTTGAGGCTCCTCCGCTTTCCGGTTAGCTTTATGCGATACAGGGCGGCCGTATAGTTGTCGCCCCGGTCGGAGCCCTGGGCCAGCTGCAAAAGTAGTTGGGTGGTGAGGTTTCATAACCTAATGTTAGGTGCCACCAGAAGTGTCATTACCTCGAAGGCATCGATCTGCACTTCCGGTTCCACGTGCTTGAAGATGTCCTGGAACACCTCGAGCGAGAGGATTTGTTTGCTCTCCATTGCGTTTGCCGCTCCCAGTCCGGTAGTTGTTGTTGCTGCTGTCTCCGTAATACCCATGTTTGCAAGGAGTCCTGCGGAGGCTTTTACAGGAAGCCTTACTCTCAATTCTTTGCGGACAATGTGTGTTAATATATTGCTAAACGCGCACTGCTCTATTCAGTTTTCGGTTTCCCTTTAAATTTCATTCATCGATTTTGCGCGAACATGTGTTTCTTTTCGCACTGCTACGTGCCCACTCTTCTTCTTCTCACGCCGAATCCTGTTCGTGCTTTTCCTCCCCTTCGTGCATTGCGTGCCCTAACGCGCTTCCAATACGAATTTTGAACTGCCCATACCCAACTGACCCCTAATGTTAAAGATATTCATTTATTTATGGGCACTTTTAAATATTAATAGCTTGCCGATTTTCTATTTGCTCGAAATGTAGTTCCCACAATTCTGACAAGTGTTGAACTTTTTAGCTTATTGCTTCCCGTTATTCATTTCGTAGCTGCAGCCCTGGGTAACGTGTCGAGATACTTCATTACGTTGCGATATGATTACGTATGTACGTAAAGGCGGCAAAATAATTTAAATGAATTTGCTATAATACATTTTACTAAAAGTGATGAGCGTCCGCTTATTTAAACCCAATATAAACAGCTTAGTGAAAATAAATTAATATATCGTATATCGTTGTACAATCAGAGATTCGGGTACCTTGCACCCACTTTTCACTTAGTCCATTAAAAATGCGTTTTTTTGGAAGACGACAATAAAAGGTTTTGATTTATTTTTTATTACAGTATGAATATGTTCTATATTTGTATAATTGAGCTGCTGCTTACAAAGTAGTCTAGAAAAAATGAACATTTGATGTTATTAGTATTACAAGTGGCTAATGCTACCATTATGTATTTTGGGCCGAGAAGCCGCTGCTGCTGTTAACATTCGTATTATCCTGGCTTATAAGCCAAGATGCTGGGCTTGGGCGTTTCGAACGCCATCACTATGCGAGTAGAGTAAGATCCAGAGCAGGAACTGCCAGCCAGTTCGCGATTAGTCCATTAAAGCAGAAAAACTCATAATTGGGCCGAGGCCAATTGGAACTTGGCTCGTTTTGGCTGAAAGTTGAATGGTAAAAAGCATGATATGCTTGAAAGAAGTTATTGAAACTAAGCATTTATTTTTAAGGTAGCTGCCAGAAGGACACTCACCTGGCGCCTCTCATTGTTGCTGCTGCTGGTGCGTCACCAGTCCCATGTCCTCCTGCACTTTCAAGGGCAGAGGCAGAGGTCTCTGTGGCCAAGTGCGACGCTGGAGCAGCATTTCCGCCCTGGCCAACTGGCGCTGCAGTGCCTCGATGGTGGGATAAATGTGCTGCTCCACGAACTCCGTCACCGTGTACTCGTCGTACACCTCCCACAGCAGCTGCTGCGCCTCCCGCGCCATAGCCCGCAGCTCCTCGATCAGCATGGGCGCCCTGCCAGTCAGTTCGCGCACCCGTAGCGGCGAGCTGAAGTTGTGCCGCACATTGTAGTCGGAAAGCCAGGCGCTCTGGTCCCGGGTCTGCTGCAAATAGAGACCCATTTCGGCCAGCTTGTCGTACAGGCGCAGGGCATATTTGAAAACCAGGTGACCCGGGTAGTTGCAGACAGCAAAGAGCTGGCTGTGATGGGCATTCGGATGCAGTTCCAGCCACGGTCGACCCGATCGCCGACTGTCCGGCTGGAAGACGCACTGCAGCACGCGCAGCAGCTCGTTGTCCCGCGGATTGGTGCTGAAATATCCCTTTGAGACGGTAGACAGCGACGTCATCAGACTGGGAATGCCCACCGGTAGGAGTTCACAGAGTACTGCAAAATGATCGTACCGCTGCCATCCGGTCAGAGCCAGACCTCTCAATCCCTTTGAGAAGCGTCCGCCTTCCTTGGCGATCACTGCCAGCCACCGGATGTTGTTCTCAAGATGATGCTGCAGCGGCGGCACCAACAAGCTCTCGCCGAAGGCTCCCTTGAATGCGGACGCCGTCCAGGCGCTGGGAAAGACCTTGGCATAGGTATCCCACAACTGTGGCTGGATGTAGCGGTATATGTCACTGGCATACACCCACACCATCGGCTCCACGTAGCTGCCCACCTGCGAGTGCTGCAGCTCGCTGAGGGACATCGATCGCAACTGGTCGTCCCAGATTACCACTCCAAGCTGCGGCCACTGGCGGCGGATGAAGTGCGCCATGCTGACCACGTGCGAGAGAAAGAGCTCACTGCGCAGCCTCTGGCGGCAGGTGGTGCACTCGCCCATGCGCTGCACCTCGTCACAGCCGATGTGGATGTGGGTGAACCGGATAGGAGCCACGGGAACTGCGGAGGCAGGTGTCGCCTGACCCAAGCACTGCGAGTGCAGTTCAATCACTTGGGTGAGCATCTGCTCCAGCAGCGCCGTGCTCTGCGGCTGGCTGGGGCAAATTGACTGGGGACTCTCAGCCAGCTCTCGCAGCTGCTCGAAGCCGGACAGTTTCAGGACGTATTCCATGTGCCCAAAGGTTTGGACGAGGGGCATTACACTCAGCCCGTGGAGGGCCGCGCACTCCAGAAAGTCCTGCGGAAGAACATGGCAGGTAGATATATGAATCTCTGCCTAAAGAGTTCGAGACTCACCCGCAGTTCGTCCTCCTTGTAGGCATTGTGCGCCGCCAGAGGCTGGAGAACGCCGCTGTAGGGGAACATGTCCTCGTACTCTATGAGCAGACCAGTGGCTCCCAGGGCCCGCAGCACGGGAAGCAGTTGCTTGAGGAAGCTGAGCTTGGGCGGAGCACCCTTCAGATCCAGATGCACCAGACGCTCGGCCGGAGCTCTCGGACCATCGGGCCCGATGCCAGCCACCACCGGCACACCCATCCGCTGGAGCTCGTGCTCGTACTGAGTCTGTCGCTCCGCCGAACTGAGCATTCGCTCGTCCTCCGCATTGGCGTTCAGTTCCTCCATGCCGGCGTTTCTCTGGCGCTGCTGCTGCTCCAGAATCTTGAAGCGTTCCTGCTCGAACAGAAAGCTCTCGGACATGGGCAGCGGGGCCTTCTTGGCCTGCGTGGGCCGCAGGAATCGCACGTTTCCCAGCCGCTGAACTGGCGGCGGCGACTTCTCGACGGCGTTATCCTTGAGTCGCTCGGCTCTCAGCACCCGGTTGGCCTGCTCGATCAGCTTCTGGATGATGTGAACCTGCTGGTAACCCGTGGACTGCTGCTGCTGGCGCTCAGAACTGGAGAGGGTGGCAGAAGGCTGTGCTGCGGCTGTCGTATCGATTAGTATGGCCCATGTCCAGAGGCCGAGAAGCACCAGGCCAGACACGACGAGCAGGAAGGAAAGTTTCCGGCGCCAAATAAATATCCACAGATTTGAGTGCATCTGCAGTGGCGAAAAATATGGGTGAGTAAAGACGCAATATTGCGATGCAATACAGGAAGCTAGGGGTTACATTTTATATGTGTTTTATATGTATCGGATGCGCCAATTTATATTTGTAAATATTTTTTGATTGGATGGTACGCTTATATGAATAAGTATTTTCAAGATAGAATGTGAATAGAATGGTTTCATAGAACAGTATTTTCATCAGTGTAACTGTGGCAAGACAGCCACTGCAATGCTGCAGAGCAAAAACTTGCATCACTTTTCATAAATATTTGAAGATCCAACAAGTAGCCCCCGGAGTTATGCTATATAAATCCGCCCACAACCGGCGCCCCCAGCCGCACGTTACTCATACGCCACCGAAACGGGCTGAGCAGCTCATTGAGGTTGAGTTAAGGGCTGTTTCCATTGTTGTTCTTGGGTTTCTTGTGGGTCTTGGCTCCTGCCTTTGTGTTTGCCCAACTCCGGCGGCTGTGCACCATGGCAACGAATCCAAGAGACCTAGCAGTGGAGAAAAACTACAATACTTTGTACTTGTGATTGGCTCAAGTCGGACAAACTTTAAAATAAAGAACAAAAGCATCGTATTTTATCGTATCTATTTTCTAGTTCGTAAGCACAATTCCATTAAGTTTTTAACAATAATAATGCGATATATGAAAAGTTAAAACTATAGTGTGTTTGCTTTAACCAAGGTGCCCTTAAAACAATGAAATGGCATTATGTTATTAGGCAGTTTGCACTTAGGCATCAATCGTTCAACTTTACCCAACATTATCTAGTTGGTAAATTATTCACTGATGAATTCCATTTTTTAAAAAATAATTACTTGTTACGATCTTTAGAGCCAATTAAATTGGCAATTAAATATATAAGCGTAATATTTACGCGTATTGTATTACAAAGTGGACTTAGTCTAAACGCTCAACTATAATGCTGAAATTCGGTGGTCTAACCACAGCGAAGGGAAAAGTGGACTATCTGTCTGTTTTAATGGCTTCTCTGATAGTTTGGTCGCATTCGCCTAAATAGGCACAACTGGCAGCTTATTTAAATGAGCCTCCAGCAGAGCCATAAAGGCGCTAGTTCAGGCATCTCGCACAGGTGGGGATGGATATCGCACAAATAGTTGGATAAAAGTGCTCCACGGATACGGGGCTGGTAAGATGGCGGTATCCTATGATGGCAGCCAACGAAACTGGCACGGTTCGACAGGCGATAAATGCAAGTGCTCAAGTGGAAATGTGCAGCTGTCTCGCTGGCGGAAATTGAATTGAGTTTTCACTGGGTTACCACCAGTGGGCTGAAAGGGGAGCCGTTTAGCCCACTTCTTACTCGGCTCGCAGTTCGTGGTTGGTGGCTGGTGGTTGATGGTTCGTGGATGCCAGCAAAGACAAACGCGGAATAGTTTCAACTCTTTGTGGACACTTGTTAGTCGGTTGAGTGAAGTGGTTTGGATGAATCAGGGGCGTGACCACCGAAAAGGTGATCTAATGAGAAGTTTGCCATCATTTCTAATAGGCCAGACAAATGTTGACATTGCGTGGAAGCGCTTTAATGAAGTTTAGATGTAGCGCTTTAAATGAAATAGACTTGCTTAAATGAAAATGTGTCAAGATTCGGTAGATGTAAAGAAGTAATATTTCATTTGCTGTTGCCTTGAGGAAAATATACTTTGTATAGTCAATAAAATAGTAAATATTAGACAAAATCATGAGCAATAGAGAGGGCAATTACAGAGATTCGTTTTAAATTCATATTTACCTTAAAACTTGATATTTCATTGTGTTTATCTCGAAGGTAATGTACTCGTGCTCAATCAACACCAAGTCATTTTGAACTTTATTGTACATTTTTAGAACTCCATCCATATTTCTCACGCCCAAATGCAACGCAGCAACGCTCACAACCGACATGGAATTAGTGTTTTAAGCACCTAATCCTCATCAATTTTGCATTCGGTAAAAGCCAATCGAATTCCGATTGCTGACCCATTTGGCCTAATCCACATTTGCAATACTTCGTCCTCGATTTCTCCTGACTTTCCATCGCCAGTTGTTGCCAAATTTGTACACACGAAAACATTTCCCTGGGGCATACAAAACGATGGGAGGTGTCGAATGGGGAAGGCCTAGGAATCGTGTGGGTTTCTCCTTGGCAGCTCTGCACTTTCCCAACCACAACTACTTTGAATGGATGCTCTCGTTTTTCAGACGCTTTGTTGGCCGATGTTCTTGCCAAGGAT